>NC_089506.1:177715558-178015743 GCF_036850995.1 Saccopteryx leptura | reverse complement strand
CTGGCATCTCACTCAGCACTCCGTCATCTTGGCTGCTTTTCCTGGCCTCCTCCACGTGGCCTCCTCCCGCTGCGGGCTCTACTCTCTCTACTCTCTTATGCTAACCTCAGGAACCAAGAGCCAAGTCCCGTTCTGCCCCCATTTTATAGTGTAGCTTCACAACCTTTAATCCAATATACAAAATAGGGAAGTCTCTAATACAAAGTCACTTCTCTGAGGCATGATTGGATTGTACCGCCCCACATCAAAAAGGGTGGGAAAGGCTTAATCCCAAAACCAAGCCCCAGGCTACAACAATCCTGCCTGCCCCCAACACACATTAATATCACCTGGGCGACGGCCTCCTTGTGTCATCTTTAACAAAGTGAGCATAATACATTTTATCTGCCCAACAATTACACACTCTCCTTTTCTGTATTTGTTTGCCACTGTCTTAGAATAAGGCTTGATTGACCATTTCTGACGTGGTAACTACAATTTCCTCTTTATCTCATGGCAATAACCACAGGGAACAAATCTTTCTCCTTCATTTAGTCCTCATTTTGTCATACTTCCTTGAAGCATGATAATAGCTCTCTTTGCCATTGTGATCATAGTTTGGATGTTCAATCTATTCACCATAATCTCTTTATTACAGACAATGTATGAATCTGGCACCACCCACTTAGGCCAGGTCATACCTCCTAGTTTATCATTGGTTCATTTATCTACACCCCCATCTTCCTGGTCCTACCCTAACCCCACCTTTTCACAAAGTTGTCTGAAGTACAAACACACATTTTATTTCACTTTACCGAGTGGACATCAGCTTCCTCTGCTTTGTCTTCATTTAAACATTAAAGCAGGGGTCCCCAAACTTTTCACACAGGGAGCCAGTTCACTGTCCCTCAGACTGTTGGAGGGCTGGACTATAAAAAAAACTATGAACAAATCCCTATGCACACTGCACATATCTTATTTTAAAGTAAAAAACAAAACAAAACGGGAACAAATACAATATTTAAAATAAAGAACAAGTAAATTTAAATCAATAAACTGACCAGTATTTCAATGGGAACTATGGTCCTTTCACTGACCACCAATGAAAGAGGTGCCCCTTCCGGAAGTACGCTGGGGCTGGATAAATGGCCTCAGGGGCCACATGCGGCCTGCGGGACTAGTTTGGGGACCCCTGATTTAAAGTCTCCCCGCCCCTTCCCCCCTCCCAAAAAAAGCAGTTTTTTCAACTCTTTACTTGACCTGGCCTAGTCCTGTGTGGAAATGGAAATAGAATAGTAATGAATGCTATCAGCTGCAGACAGCCAAGTCCCTCAGGGCAACAACAAAGCCTATTTATCTGTACTTCATAGAACACAGAAAGTAACACTCGATATGCATTAGATAAAGGAAAACAAATATTTATATTTTATTGCAATCTGTTATGTTTAGGTGTCATGTTTGGAAACGATTTTCCTCAAAATACATATTGAATCAAATCTCAACAGGCTCCAACACAAAGTTACCCTAGAAATGGTCCCCTACCTGAAACCGAAGCCTCAAGATATTTTATTTCAGTGGCTTGATATTTAAGGTAAATTTGTGAAACTTTTATACAGGGATCTATCTGCTGCATTTACTTTTACTTTTTGGACTTTATGAAGAACAATATGAAAGTGAAGTTATTTTTAACATGTTCACATATGTTCTTTTCTTTTTGCATTGTGGGCCTGTGCATTATAAAATACAAAGCATAAAAAATTTTCCAAAAAGAGAACCTTTTCCAGACTAAAAAAAAGGAAGAGCCACACAAGGGCAGTGATTTAGCATTATTTTTGCCACTGTTATATCCCTGGAACCTTGTTGACTTAGAATATGTGCTCAATAAATATTTATTAAATTTATTTTTAATAGAAAATATTTTTTTTTTTATTTCTAAGTTATGAATGGGATACAAGTTTTAACTGTGTAATTCAATTCTGTGCATGACACGCCTTCAAAGACCTGGGTGCTAATTTGAGGTGACTGGTTCAGACAACTGGGTTTAGCACTGCCTAAGAGTTTACACAACTCCTGGAAACAGAATGAAAGAGACTAATGATTAAAAACTATATCCAGGTCACCATCAAAGATTCTACATCCTTCTTAGGTACACACTTTTGATTCATCTCTCATATACAGTAAGCTTCAACAGACAAAAATTTTCCTTCAAAACGTTCTTCATGGCCATGCTTTCCTTTCCAATTCTAAGGCTATATGCCTGGTGCAAGCCCCCCCCCCCCCCCAACTTCTCACATAGGAGTCATAACAGCAGACTTCTTAAAGATTCCCTGACTCTCAAAATTTCTAATTCTGGTTCACTATTCTCAGTATTGTCAAACACATCTTTCTTTTTTTTTTTTTTTTTTTTTTTTTTCATTTTTCTGAAGCTGGAAACAGGGAGAGACAGTCAGACAGACTCCCGCATGCGCCCGACCGGGATCCACCCGGCACGCCCACCATGGGGCGACGCTCTGCCCACCAGGGGGCGATGCTCTGCCCATCCTGGGCATCGCCATATTGCGACCAGAGCCACTCTAGCGCCTGGGGCAGAGGCCACAGAGCCATCCCCAGTGCCCAGGCCATCTTTGCTCCAATGGAGCCTTGGCTGCGGGAGGGGAAGAGAGAGACAGAGAGGAAAGTGCGGCGGAGGGGTGGAGAAGCAAATGGGCGCTTCTCCTGTGTGCCCTGGCCGGGAATCGAACCCGGGTCCTCCGCACGCTAGGCCGACGCTCAAACACATCTTTCTTTAAAAAAATATATTCTATCACTACACTTCTGAAAATTATTGTATTTTATGACTTTGCTATTTATCAACACAAACTCTTTTTCTGCTTTCTGTGACCCGGCAAAAGGAACGTGGGCACCATCCTGGACTTCCCCCTTTCTATTACCATCTCTTTTCCAAGTTAACGTCTAACCTATCATCAAATCCTATCTGTTCTACTCTCTCAGATCTTAGCATCTCTCTCAGACTATAGCAAGCCTGTATCACTTCCTGGTTTTTACTTACAGAATAGCACACTGATTAAGAGCACAGACTGCTTCAGTTCAAAGCCCAGTCATGCCATCTAACTAGGTAAGCATGCTCAAAGTAGCTGACTTCTCAGTGCTTTACTACATTCATCTCTAAAATAATGGGATAATAATATATAGCACCTGCCTATTATGTGGGATTAAATGAGAGTTAAACTAGTTAGTATTTATAAAGTGCTCAGAATATTGTGTGACATATTGAGTGCTCTATAGGTAGCTGCATGATGATGACAATTATCCCCCCAACTTACTATATAAACAAGAACCAGAATAATCTTTTTAAAATGCCATATTTGACTATATTCTTGCTTAAAACTCTCTAAAGAATTCCTACGAATAGCACTTAGAACAAAATCCAAATTCTCCACTGTCCTTAATGTCCAAAATGACCTGTGTCCTATCTACCTAATTCATCTTCAGCCATTTTCCCCCTTTCTTGCTTTGCTCCAGAATTTAAATATCTTTTAGTTTCAAAACTCACCAATCTCATTCTCCCTTTACCACCATACCCACCTTCTTAATTATTAGTTCTTAGCTTGAATGTTAACACCTTAGAGATGCTTTCTCTGACCTCCTCTACCTAAAATATATTCCCATCTCCAATATTCACTGTTGCAGCATCTAGTTCATATCTTCTTTATCACATTAGCAGTATAGCAGTATTATTACTACTACTATAGCTTATCACAAATTTCTTCTTTTATTAATTTGCTTATTTGTTTTTTGTTTGCTGTACTCAACTAGAATTTAAGTTGCATGAGGACAGTACCATATCTGTCTTGTCCACCACTGAATCACCAGCATAGACACAGCCTATGCATGCCACCATAATTTGTGGCACATCATATAATGGTTTTATTTTATTCAGTTATCTGTCTTTATTCCCATATTTTTGCTTACCATGTGTTCAGGCCAGTGGCCTTCTCTCTGCATCAATGTATACTATTTTCATCTCTAAGATTTCACTAAGCCCATGGACAATAATATTCAACAACCTTTCCAGCTGGGTGCATCAAAAGTCTGATAAAATAAGTTTTAAGATTTCTCTGAAAACCTTGGCCCTCACTGATCTTTTGCTCCTTAGCATTTCTCTATCACATAAAATTTCTCCACAAAATTCTAATCCTTCTACATATACAAAATTCTAATTGATTAATATATATTATTTCCTCACCAAACTCTGATATATATATATATATCATATATACATAGATATGTGCATGTATGTGCATATATATGATTACAATATAATATATAATTTGGATTCATTTATTCCTAGAATGTGTAAAGTGAAAAAATAAAGCATTGATAAAAAATTTTAAATTCGATATTATGTTGGATAGATCTTAAAGAAATCTATGACATACATTGTATACACTGAAATTCTAAATAACCCAGCAAAGATATTATCTCAAAACCTTAACATCTAAATTTTTTTTTTAAATTCTTTTCTCTAGTCAAAAGGATTCTTTTGTGAGTTTTGCAAGAATTTGGTTTTGCTTGGGTGGCAATGACACCTTAGCTTCTCAAAGTATTCTAGACTCTAAAATTTTAGGAACAAAAAATACTAAAGACCATGTGGAGACAAGTTCTGCAAAAATTCTGTATAGTTAGCATCTGCTTCTGTCAAAATCAGCGCAAAAACTAATAACTGGCTTTTGAGTTGTTAGGTTGATGCTTAAAAGATAATTTAATCATGGAATACTTTCAGAAAGTATTTTGCCAACGTCTCAATTGATAATTTATTTTTAAAATTTGGTGACAACTCATGCTTGGTTCTCATTTAATTCAAGGTGGTTAACTTCTATTGCCCATGCGAGTTTCAGTACAAACATCTGTGATTCTAAGTGTCAGTACTGTTGACTCATGTTTCTATTCTATCATGAACTCAGAGATCAAGTAACTTTCATAAGCATTCTTTAACCCTCAAATCCAAAAGAAAACTTTTATTGTGACCAAGGCTGTTTCCAAAGTTTCTCAAAACAACATGCAGGGCTGGATAGCCACAGGTTCTATGTACCAATTTTGCCCTAGATATCCCTTATCCTCAAATGAATATATATATATATGAAAAAGAGAGAGAGAGAGAGAAAAAAAAAGTTACAGATAGCCAGCTGAACACCAGGCACTGTTCTGGGTGCTAGAGACAGTGAAGTATAAGATGGGTGAGGTCATCATTCTTCAAGGGGCTTCATTGATTCTCATTGACAATCTCAGCTCATTATTCTCAGATAGAAATATACATCAGGATCTCATTTTTGCTCATCTCAATGTTGAAAGGCAAACAAAAATTATTTTGCCATAATTTACCTCCTACTTCTCTTTTTAATTCATAATATTTTCTTCTAATTCTTAGACATCTCCTATCTTAATGTCAATTTTATAAATCTAAGATGCCATCATAATAACATGCCATTATTTTATGAATAAGAGCAAAAAAAATACCACTGCCAATTAAATTATATCACAATATGTTTTATCACTTGCAATTTTATATTACAAATGTGAGCTTATTTAAACTTATTAGACATACATGTATTATTACATATCACTGATGTGTATATTAAAATAAATAATACAAATTACTTCCAAAATTTCTTCACATTCAGATTCCAAATGACTGATCAATTCAGAGTCATTAAGCCATAGTTTTCTATATAAAATTATCCTGTCATCAAGATCCTTGTTGAAACAATGTTTTTTAATTCTGCTTCACTATTGTCTTCAGGATTCACTTGCAAGCTACAGATTATATATATATATATATAGACAGGGTGGGGCAAAAGTAGGTTTACAAATGTACATCTAGAAAAAATACAATGATTAATAAATAACAAAACAAGGATAAACTCTGTTTTGCATACTCACAACTGTAAAACTTTTCTCCAACCTATACAGAGAGATAGACACATGTATGGGGGTGTGTGTGAGTGTGTGTATGTGTGTATATATATATATATATATATATATATATATATATATATATATATATATATATATAATTTATAAATATAAATATATAAAATTTTTCATGCCCATATATAGGCAATAACAACTGCCTCACAATTTGCTGTCTAAATGACAGCAAGCATATGACACATTTTGAATTCACAAATGATAAGATGTAAAAAGAAATGTGGCTCCTAGAAATGATGCGACATGTCACACTAAAAAATGTAAACCAATTTTTTTAAACATATGCATTATAGCTACAAATTTTAAAAGAAAAATATTCCTTATTCTAGTCATAAGTATCCTCAAGGCCAATGTTAGTCTTATGCAGGTCAGTAACAAATATGTATATAGTGAATTCCAAGTCTGTGTTAAAACTGCCTACAATGTCATTAATTCCTAAGGTAAACACAAGAAATGTGTTCCCCTCCAGAAGTTACTAGTGTCTGCTGTTCTGTCTGAGGAAAATGGCTCTAAGGTAAAACACGGAGACCCGATACTGCCTATACCAGTGGTAGTCAACCTGGTCCATACTGCCCACTAGTGGGCGTTCCAGCTTTCATGGTGGGCGGTAGCAGAGCAACCAAAGCATAAATAAAAAGATAGATTTAACTATAGTAAGTTGTTTTATAAATATTTATTCTGCCAAACTTAGCGAAAATCCTACATAAAGTACTTGGTAAGTAATTATTATTATATGCTTTAACTTGCTGTAACTCTGCCTTATAAATTTTATAAAGTAAAGATACTTCCCTACTTTATAAATCACCATTACTGTGGAACTGGTGGGTGGTTAGAAAATTTTACTACTAACAGAGATACAAAAGTGGGTGGTAGGTATTAAAAGGTTGACTATGCCTGGCCTACACAATCAGCATTGCCAAGAACCTTAATTTAGAATCATAATATCCTAGAGCTGGTAGAATATTTGTAGACTCTCTAGTTCCAATATTGTCTTTTGCTACTGAGGAAACCAAAGCCTGTGATCATGGAGACTGAATCCAAACCTCCAGCTTCTTGAATCTGGGGCCATTGACTTCACCCCGCACTGAGGGTCTTCTCTCAGAGTAATCTCGGCATATAGAGAAGTATTGCTCCATTCTCCCAACGTGATACTATTTGGCATTAATAAGACACTTACTGCTTTATTATACACCTAAAACTATTACAGAACAATATTGAATGTAAACTGTAATTGAAAAACAAAAATAATAAATTTAAAAATAAAAGACATTTACTGCATATTACTCCCCTGGGCTAGAATGAAAGGACTGGAAAAAAAATGCCTTTAAGAAATTCCTAGAATTTGAAATGATCTGAGGATGTCTACATAATGATCCTTAAATCATTTCAAATTCTAAGGCTTCTAGGAAAGACACAGCTGTCTAATGAGCAAGGATCAGTAAACCAGTTTATGGGCAAAATCCCACCTGCCAGCTGTTGTTGAAAATAAAGTTTGGTTGGAGCCCAGTCAAGCTCTTTGTTTCTGTGTTGTCTATAGCTGTTTCAAGCTATGACAGAGGAGTTGACTAGTTGCAATGGAGACCAAGTGGCTCATAAAGCCTAAAATGTTTACTATCTGGCCTTTTACAGAAATAGTTTGCTGTCTCCTTACCTAGAAGATAGGCTCTTAAGTACAGAGGCAGGAATGATAACAGGATGCAGTTTCAAGATCCAGCATAGATTATATGGGTTGACAGAATAGAAAAGACTATTCCCTTTAAACATACATGTAACCATAGCACTCATTATTCATATATCACATTCATAATTCACCATCTCAGAAGATAGAACGTGTATACACAAACATACATGCACGCTTGCAGAATAATAAGGGTGGCTTTATTTAGTTATTGGTAATAACATAGCTAATCTTTTGTCACACTCCATTTAAATGATATACTTTTTTAGCTATAAGGAATTCATCAGCCCTGACCAGGCAGTGGCACAGTGGATAGAGCATTGGACTGAGATGCGGAGGGCCCAGGTTCAAGATCCCAAGGTCACTAGCTTGAGCGCAGGCTCATCTGGCTTGAGCAAGGCTCACCAGCTTGAACCCAAAGTCGCTGGCTCAAGCAAGGGGTTATTCGGTCTACTGTAGCCCCACGGTCAAGGCACATATGAGAAATCAATCAATGAACAACTAAGTGCCACATCTAAAAACAGAAAATTGATGCTTCTCATCTCTCTGCTTTCCGGTCTGTCTGTCCCTATCTATCCCTCTCTCTGACTCTCGCTCTTTGGAAAAAAAAAAAAAAAAAAAAGAATTCATCAGTGTGCATCTTGATATATTTTCATGTTTTCCAAAACCCTTCTCCAGTGTGTTTGAGCTCTGACTTCAAAACTTTCAACATTCCCACTTCTGAGTCATCCAAAACAGTAATCTGTTCCTCTGTATTGGTTCTGAAATAAAATTCTTGTCTGACAGACAAGAATATATCTGCTTGCAGTAATTCTCCATTATTGTAAGTAGGCTACATAAGTTCTATAAATAAAAATATTATAAATTAAAAATACTGCTTTTGCCCTGGCCAGTTGATTCAGCAGTATAGTGTTGGCCCAGCATGTAGAAGTCATGGGTTCAATTCCCAGTCAGGGCACACAAGAGAAGAGACTATCTGCTTCTCAACCCTCCTCCTCTCCCTTCTCTTTTTTTCTCTCTTCCCTTCCCACAGCCATGGCTAGAATGGTTTGAGCAAAGTTGGCCCCAGGCACTAAATATGGCTCCATGACCTTGGCCTCAGGCACTAAGATAGCTTGGTTGCTGAGCAACAGAGCAACACCCCAGTTGGGCAGAGCATCGCCCCCCAGTGGGCTTGCTGGGTGGATCCCAGTTAGGATGCATGCAAGAGTCTATCTCTGCCTCCCTGCCTCTCATTTAATAATAATAAAAAATACTGCTTTTATTTTTATCCAATACATTGGTGAATATATATGACACCTTTTAGAATATAATCCCATAGTCATCAAGAGCTGAGACCTTTGGAACAACGTGCTCCTCACTTAGCACAAAAAATATCCACTTATGCTAAACAAATCAAGGGAAAGCCTTGATGGTGAAAATTAACCAGGACTTTCTTAGCATTATCAATAAAAATGAATAAAAAATTTAGCTCATAAAGAAGAATCATTGAATTTATTTGTAAACTGATTTAGATAGTGATTCTAGATAAAAAGTAATGATTATTCTATAGAAAATGTGGAAGTTATACAATTAGAATTTGCATAATGGTACAACCTCCAAAATGACGTGGTAACCTAAATGAAAAATACATACCTAACTGGATGGCTTTTAACAGCAGAATCTCCTATGGCCACAATGTGCCACCTGCTATTATTTTATATGCAGCCCCTACAAGAATAGAAGCATTCTGAAATGCAATTAATTGAGCATTCAAACATGCTTTAAAAAAGTATATTCTGAATTCTAATTGATTCTCTAAACTTTCCAACAGAGATTTTTATGTATGCTAATAGAGTGTTGGCCAGCAAATATGCCCAACAATTTTGCCTGGGTAAGTAAACCTAAGAGAGAGTTTGGCAGCCTGCAAGAATGCCTTTAAATCCTGCAATTTGTGAAAGTACTCCTTTAGGTATTCACTCTCTCCAATCCCTCATTTTCCTCCCAGCTTGATTTATCACATTTTGGTTCATTTGCTCTCAATCCAAAATAAAATAAACTCATTGAGGACTCAGAAGAAAATATAAAAGATCTGGGGATGCTGAGAGTATAAGAAAAATAAATGCAGCACTGGCACATTAGACAAAACCTGCAGTAGAGATGAGATGCAGGAAAATAAAAAATGAAAACAGATTCACTTGAATAAACAAAAGTAAGATCCAAAAAGTAAGAAGCCAGATGGAGTGGGAGAAGACAGGGTGGGGAACAGAGGAAGCAGGGCAAATACAATGCCCATATGGAACAGGACTCCTAGCTGTTAGTACTTATAAACATTGCAATGATTTAATGATCTCCTTGGGGGAGTTATAAAGTGTTTTGTTCCTGGAAATGTTTACATAAAAGGTAAGTTGATGCGGAGGAGTAATTTAGTTGACGTCTCTAGATGTCCTTCCAACTTTGATTCTGTGATTTTGTAATTTGAGAATGACTAAGGTAATGCCAAAAAAAAAAAAAGAAAAAAGAAAAAAGAAAAGAAAAGAATCATGCTTATGTTAAGCATACACACAAGATTAATGGTCTGCCTCAGAACTTTGTTCCAGAGTAACATGGAGTGGATTTCAAATGCATGGTTCTCTGTTGGTGCTGAGAGAGACTCAATGCAATAGTGTAACAATATTCAATCTATACACATAATTACCCCTCTGGTTCCCTTGGTATTGTAAGTCTGATTTTCTTCAATTCCAAATAAAATAGATGTCTAGTCAGCTTTCTAATAGTCTCCTTAAAAATATCACAATTTCTATTGATGCTACTACATAATTTCCATATTCTTAATTAGAGGTCCAGCTAATAAACTTGTTTTGTTTTTTTCAAATTCCACAAAATGTTGTCTTTATTCTAACGCAATTTTATTCTCCATATGAGGTATGCCTTCCTGAGAAATGGCAGATGCTTACATTTTCATTTCCACGTTTTATATAGGCTAGATTTGGGTAATTGTATGGCCAGGAGCTGCGGCCACCATCATAACTGCCTGGCCCATGCAGGTTCGCATTGGATTCGGACAGTCGGTAAAGAAACAATGGAGCAAAAAACTGGTGGGCCATTTTCTTTAATCCTAGCTTGCACCCGGCGGGCAAATAAAAACACACACTGGGCTCCAAAACCCACTCACATTCAGTGCTCACAAAGCTACTGACCTATCGGAGTTTCCTAGAATCAAAGGTTTCTAGCTCACCAGACTTATTCACCTCTGTTCCCCATCTCCTTCCTTCTCCCTGCACAAACTCTGCACAAACTGGCTTCTCACAACACTCCACCATCTTGGCTGCTTCTCCTGGCCTCCTCCATGTGGCCTCTCTCTGCTCTCCTCTCTAATGCTAATCTCAGGAACGGAGAGCGCAAGCTCCCCGGTCTGCCCCCATTTTATAGTGTAGAAATCAAAACCTATAATCCAATATACAAAATAGGGAAGTCTCTGATACAAAGTCACTTATCTGGGGCATGATGGGATTGCACCACCCCATATCAAAAAGGGTGGGAAAGGCTTAGTCCTAAAACCAAGCCCCAGGCTACAAGTATCTTGCCTACCCACAGCCCACCCCCAACACACATTAATATCACCTGGGCGACGGGCTTCCATGTGGGCAGCGCCATCTTTAAAAAAGTGAGCATAATATATTTTATCTGCCCAACAGTAATGAAAGGATAGTATATTGTGCATTTTCTCTCATTTATCTGCATTTTCAATAATGTATCCATTTTCCTTTAGGTTTTACAAGCAAAAAAAAAAAAAAATGTTGATGTTAATTTACCACCATGCAAATGACTGTGAGATTAACAACAATTTAGCTTCAAAGTGAAAGCATTCTTCAGAATTTTAACTTAATACCCCCTAATTTATAGGCCCATTTTATCAGGGCTAATATTATATTTTGAAGGACCAATGATCAATTATATATGGTATTCAAAAGCTTTGCAGTATTCAAATTTGGTTGAAATTTCCACCAGGATTATAGACTATTTCCCACTATCATTTTAAATGAGTATTTTTTTTCATCCTACTCTGAATGATACTCAACTACCCATTCATTATTTCTTTGGACACCTCTGCTATTTTCTATTCTCTGTTTCCTTTTACTCTAGTAATTACTTGTTTTTAGTTCTTTTTATAAGCAACCAATTCATCACATATATTCAGTTTTTCTCATAATTTTCACTCTAAATACTGTCTCTGACATATCGCCAATATTCTATTGGGTCCCACTATTTCTGCTTTTTATTTGAATGCCAATTATTCAGTCTTGAGCATTTTGGAAGAATTAATGAGTATATGGGAAAACTGATGGTCCTACAATTTTAAGGTCAGTAACCCAGCTACGTCATTAACTTTCAGAAAAGGTCCTTACAGGAGAGAAGGTGATTATTATTCTTGTAGCATCTTCAATTTAAAAAAAAGAAGAAGAAAAGAAAAAAAGGAACTATTTTCTCTGGCATAACTGGTTTTCGGACATAATAGAATTCAAGAATTTAAAACAAATTTAGAAAATATCAAGACTAATTTTAAGACATTATTTACATGTTGTTCTAATTTTACACAAGAGAAAACAATAAATAAATTAATTTCATTAAGTACAAAACAGAAGAGAAGGAAAAAATACACACGTTTGAAAACAGTAGACTTTGGATTTTTTGTTGGGTAAGCACCAGAGCCAATCAAGATAGTCACAAAGAAATAACTTCACCAATTTATGGATTCTCTGAAAAAAAAAGGACAGGTTTTGCAGTGCAGCGCATGAAACCAGCTGTCTCTATGTAATGGCTGTCTATGACCTTGGTTAGCCACTTCCATCTGAAGCTCTCTGTATAATATTTCTTATGAGAATTTCTCACCTTCCTCAGTTTGATCAAACTCAGCTGCAAGCCAAGTTGGCGATCCTCCGGGCTTCAGTTACCTCAGACTGAGAATGGCTTAGAGACAATGGCTTTGTGTTAGCAGTTCAGTATGTGAATACACACAGTGAGGCTGTACAGAAAGCTTAAGGACCTGTTTGCTTGTGTAGTTTTGATGTGACCCCATCAGTCTTTGAGCACCTTCTTGTATCTGGCACAAGATGGAATTGGATCTCCTTGTTCATTTTCTGACCAGACCTTGATTCAGTCATTCTTCTAGGGACCCCCTCATTTCTTTCTGTTGGGGAATGTATTAAAAAGAAAATTCTGAGCCTTAGGACTCATTGCTATAAGGGTATTATTATTTCTAGGCCATTCCAATGTGTAGAGCAAGAATATACATTATTTTTTCAAGTCCAATTCAGTGCCACCAGGCCAGTGAAAAATTTACTGTGAAGCTAATGAGCTCCTTCTAAGGTTCTATACAGAATTTTGTACTATTTCTAATTTTCCTTAAAGAGATATTCCAAAATTGTATAAGCTTCAAGTCTCATAAAAATTGTGTCTGTCCCTGCACTCCAACACCCTAACACATGGCCTTCCTCATAGTCTGCAGTACCATATTTACAACCTGCATTTTATAACCCAATCAGCATCTTGAAAATGCTGATCCCCAAAAGATCAATATATTAACTCATTTGATTTATCTTCTATTATACATAAAATAGTTTGGAATTGCAATACCAATAGCAATACCGCTATGTGAAGTTTAAGATTTTATTGCCATTCTGCCCTCAAAATATATTCCACAAAAGATTGTTTAAAGTTATTTGAATTAAATTTTTACTTTGTGTGGCTGTGTTATTAATTTATATGTGCATGGTTAATGTTAGATTTTTTAAATTCTTATCATTTTATTTAAGTTAAATAGTTACATGACTCAAAACTCAAAATAATTAAACCACAGATATCATTCCTATCTTTATTCCCTCCAATCTGTTCCTACTCATCTTCAGACCTCTTCTAAAATGTCACATCATCCCTGACTATTACAGGGAAGAATAAGCGTAATATCTTTTTTCTTAATCACACTTAACTTGTTTTAGTGCCCTTAATATACCTATCACATGGCCCTGGCTGATTGGCTCAGTGGTAGACTGTCAGTGAGTGGATGTCCCTGTTCAATTCCCAGTCAGGGCACACAGGAGAACTGACCTTCTGCTTTTCCACCCCTCTTCTTCCCCCTTCTCTCTGTTTCTCTCTCTCTTCTCTTCCCACAGCCATGGCTCTATTGGTAATTGATTCGAGCACTTCGGATCCGGGCACTAAGGATGGTTCTGTGGAGCCTCGACCTCAGGCACTAAAAATAACTTGGTTGTAAGCATGGCCCCAGATGGGCAGAGCATCAGCCCCAGACAGGGATTGCCAGGTGGATTGTGGTGAGAGTGAATTCGGGAGCCCGTCTCTCTATCTCCCTTCTCCTCACTTGGAAAAAAAGAAAAAAGAGAAAAAAATGCCTATCCTATGACATAAATATATATTTTTTATTTTCTCTCTGTTTCAACTAGAATATAAATTCCAAGAGAATATTTTATTCCATTCACCACTATACCCCAAGAACCTAGAATAATCCTGTGTACTACGTATTTGTTGTGCAAATTTTGTGACTCAATAACATATTCATTTTATACGTATGAAAGCCACCCTATAAAGGCTTTTCCAAGTCTGGGCTTTTTCACACAATACCTCCTGGAGATCATCTCACAAATTCCCCCTTGTTCTTGAATGGTTACATAATATTCCCTGGGAAAGCTATAGTTTATTTCACCTGTCCTTTATTAAATGGCATCTAGGTTGTTTACAGATTTTTGCTTCTACAGACCCTACTGTAATAAACATTCTTTTACATGTAGTAGAGTTCACCTTCATATTTAATATATTTTAAATATTATTCAATAAAAATTGGTGTAAAATGAAGAAAAAAGAAAATGTAGATATATATTAAAGAATAAACATTTCAAAAACATTTCCTACTTAGAGTAGTCTCGTCAGATTAAGCTTTTGATTTGTAAAGATGTGTATTTGTTTCATTCATTCTAAAATTCTAACTGGTACTGTATGTGGGTCCAAATGCTTGAGAAGAGAATGAAATTATATCTGAAGTTCCATGTAACCCCAATACTCCATGGTACCTTGTATTCTGTTGGTTCTATAGAATATATACCTGTACTTTGAATATATTAATTCATAAATAAAAAGTCTTTTGAAATCATTAGAGTATTTACATGTACGCATATTATTTTTTTAATTACTCAGGTGTTTACAGCAAAAATAACGATAGTAATATATAATAGATGTCTTTTGAATCTGAGGAGAGAGAAAAGAACAAGTTCTGTGCATGAAGTAAATGTCCAAAATGTTAACAATTTGGAAAACTAGGAGAAGGTATTCAAGTACTCTTTTCAAAATAAAAAACTTGGGAAAAAGAAAAAATAATAAAGATGAGTCTGCAAAGTAATTTTAGCACATACATAGTGGAAGATGCAGAGACATCGTCTGCCTCTCTCTCACCTTTCTTTTCCTCACCCCTACCTTCCTTCTAAGAAAATAAATCACAGGAAATTACCTGTTCTGACTAAAGCAATCACAACCCCATATATAGTCGGCTATGAATAATGCATTCTAAAGAACTATTTTACTTGAAAATACAAAATATTATTCTGGGATTTCCTGGGAAGTAGAGTTGACATTTGATAATAATTCAAACGTTAGTGTAAATACTATAATAGCTGGTTATTTTATGTCTATTTGATAGGCAAACTGAAACACTATCCTAATTAAAAGCAGTCCCTATAGAAATGCATACTAAACATGAAGCAGTAATAACTTTAACAGGACATTAGCATTTACTCCAAAGTCCAAGGGTGATTTAGGTAATGTTACATATCATACATTCCAGGAAAGTGTCAAATTAAACTAAATAGGGCCAGCCTCAGGCAAAACTGTAACATAGGCAAGTTTATCCTTTATTCCCAGGCCTTTCACTTTTAGATGATTCCCAGGGCTCCTGGCTTCCATCTAAAGCAGGTGTTATTTATTCGTTTAATTTGTTTCCCCTCACCTCTGAAAACTTAACTCTGCCATGTGCGTGCTCTATTCAACCCCCTGCTCCTCGATTCCCATAGCACTGCACAAAAATTAATTTTTTTATCCCTATCCTTCATGGTCCACAGTATTTGCAAGCTAGCATGATAAATCACTTCTTCTTAATTAGAACTAGATGACCACTCCATACAAGTACTAAAGGAAGACAATACCATGATTTTTGGTCTAAGGCCTCAGTTACATCAAAAACTTACAGCCTGTGCCCATTTTTTAAAAAACATACATTACTTTATATTTTATCATTTCTCTAGGTCTTTATTTCATCCCAATCAGAGCAAGTTCCTTAAGGGCAGATATTACATCTTGAACACTTTTGTATCCCAACATTTGACCCAACACTTACCATATTATAAATGCTTACTAAAAGACTACTGAACTTAATAATCAAATTGAAAACAATTTGCAGACATACCTCATTTAAGTGTTCTTTGATTTATTATGCTTCACAGGTGTTGTGCTTTTTGTTGTTGTTGTTTTGGTTTTTTGTTTGATCTTTAAAAAATACTCCATCAGCAAAATAATTACAACTCACTTTATTGCTATACTCACTTAATTACAGATGTCTGGAACCAAAACCAGAATAACCAAGATATACCTGTATTTCTGGAAACACTTCAGCCCAGAAGCAGACATTGCATATCAGAGAGAATTCAACTTTGGAAAAGATCAAACTAATATGAGGAATAGTGGAAAAGGAAGTCAAACATCAGAAGCCTTCCCAGTTCACAGAAAAATTCCCTGTTTTGACAGCTAATAGATTCCAAATAGCCTGTAGTTCACACAAATAGTATTTTTATGAAAGGAACATGCTTAGTGCCCAACCTTGGGACAGTATAGAAAAATTATGCAGTAAAATCTCAGGCATTTCTTGTAGCAATATTTTTTATGATATATCACCTCCAGCAAAGGAGACAAGAGAAAAAATAAACAAATAGGATCACATCAAACTAAAACGTTTTTGCACAGAGAACAAAACCACTAAACAAAATGAAAAGACAACCCAATGAATGGGAGGACATATTCATCAATGATATATCTGATAATAGGGGTAATAGCCTAAATTTATAAAAAATTTATACAACTCAGCACAAAAAAAAAAAAAATAAGTAAATAAACAATCCAATTAAAAATGGGCAAGGGGCCCTGGCCGGTTGGCTCAGTGGTAGAGCGTCGGCCTGGCGTGCAGAAGTCCCGAGTTTGATTCCCGGCCAGGGCACACAGGAGAAGCGCCCATCTGCTTCTCCACCCCTCCCCCTCTCCTTCCTCTCTGTCTCTCTCTTCCCCTCCCGCAGCCAAGGCTCCATTGGAGCAAAGATGGCCCAGGCGCTGGGGATGGTTCTGTGGCCTCTGCCTCAGGCGCTAGAGTGGCTCTGGTCGCAACATAGCGACGCCCAGGATGGGCAGAGCATCGCCCCCTGGTGGGCGTACCGGGTGGATCCTGGTCGGGCGCATGCGGGAGTCTGTCTGATGGTCTCTCCCCATTCCAGCTTCAGAAAAATACAAAAAAAAAAAAAAAAAAAAATGGGCAAGGAACCTGAATGGACATTTCTCCAAAGAGGACATGCAGATGGCCAATAGACATATAAAAAGATGCTCAACATCACTAATTGTCAAGAGAAATGCAAATTAAAACCACAATGAAATATCACCTCACACCTGCCAGAATGGTTATTGTCAATAAATCAACAAACAACAAGCATTGGGAAGAATGTAAAGAAAAGGAAACCATTGTGCACTGTAGGTGGGAATGCAAATTGGTGTAGCCATTGTAAAAATCAATATGTAATTACCTCAAAAAATTAAAATAGAAATTGCCCTATGACCCAGCAATTCAAGAAGAACTTGAAACACTAAATTCAAAGAATATATGCACCCCTACGCTCATTGCAGAGTTATTTATGATAGCCAAGATTTGGAAGCAGAACAAGTGTCCATTAGTAGAGGAGTGGATTAAAATGCTGTGGTGCATTTACACAATGGAACACTACTTGGCCATAAAAAAAAAGAAGGAAATCTTATCCTTTGTGACAGCATGATTGACTTGGAGAGCATTAGGCTAAGTGAAATAAGCCAGTCAGAGAAAAACAATTACGATATATTTTTCACCGTATGTGGAATCTAATGAACAAAATAAACTAACAAAACAAATAAACTGATAGATAGAAAACAGACTGACAGCTGTCAGAGAGTGGGAGTTAGGGAAGCTCAGTGAAAAAGGTGAAGGGATTAAGCAAAAAAATAAAATTTAAAAAACACTCATAGACATTGTAAAGCCAGAAGCCAGGGTCACCATCACAGCCACCTGGCCCATGCAGGTTCGCATTAGATTCGCACAGTTGGTAAAGAAACAACAGAGCCAAAAACTGATGGGCCATTATCTTTAATCCTAGCTTGCACCCAGCGGGCAAGTAAAAACACACACTGGGCTCCAAAACCCACCCATATTCTGTGCTCACAAAGCTACTGACTTATCCGAGTTTCCTAGAATCAAAGGTTTCTAGCTCACCAGACTTATTCACCTCTGTTCCCCATCTCCTTCCTTCTCCCTGAACAAACTGCACAAACTGGATTCTCACTCAACACTCCGCTATCTTGGCTGCTTCTCCTGGCCTCCTCCATGTGGCCTTTCTCTGCTCTCTGTTCTCTAATACTAATCTCAGGAACCAAGAGAGCAAGCTCCTGTTCTGCCCCCATTTTATAGTGTAGATTCAAAACCTTTAATCTAATATACAAAATGGGGAAGTCTCTAATACAAAGTCACTTCTCTGAGGCATGATTGGATTGTACCACCCCACATCAAAAAGGGTGGGAAAGGCTTAATCCCAAAACCAAGCCCCAGGCTACAACAATCCTGCCTGCCCACAGCCTCCCCCAACACACATTAATATCACCTGGATGACGGCCTCCACGTGGGCAGCGCCATCTTTAACAAAGTGAGCATAATATATTTTATCTATCCTACAGACAGACAATAGTATGGTGACCACCAGAGGGAAGGGGGGTAGAGGAGGAGAGCAAAGAAAGGATAAATGGTGATGGAAGGAGACGACTCAGGGTGGTGAACGCACAATATCACATACAGATAATGTGTTTTAGAATTGTACACCTGAACCCTATATAATTTTATTAACCAATGCCACCCCAATAAATTCAATAAAAAATTAAAAAAAACAAAAGTTAAAAAAAAAAAAACAGATTTGAGGCCATTTACTGTTGAGCATTTACTTTTACCCAGGCAATTCTTGTTATTAAATAAAGGTAACAAAAAATTAACTTTATCAAAATATTTTTCAACAAGTACATAATGTATGACCACCTATTTCTTCCTGGAACTCAAAACCTTAATCTATTTAATATCCTAGTCCTACAAAAAGCAGCAATACCTTTAGAAAATGCGGGATCAGGAAGGAATTTTGTTTTGAGGCAAGCAGTAATGATGGGCTAACATCTTCTCTAAATTGTAAAGAGATTCTAAAACTCTCAACTACGAAAAACACCTTACAATACTATAGTTCTCTACAGCTCAGAGGCTCTAAGAAAGAACACTGGGGTGAAGGCAGAGGACTTGAACTCTAGACCCAGAATCAGCCCCTTTGGCTCCCGAGCAGAACACTTGACTTACCAGCACCTCCCATTCTTCCTCTGAAAACCTAGAGCGTTGAACTTAGTGTGATTTTAAGGTGCTTTCAAGGTATATTATTAAATAATTCCATGTCTGATCTGTACTCTTTGAAAATAATATATATATATGGTAAATTTTCTCATAAACTGTAATAGTAGGCACAAGCCTGGAGTGCTGCGCTGTGCTGCGCTGCGCTGTCCAGATCTCGCGGCTTTATTCTCGCGGTTGTACTCTCGCTTGCAGCTGGTGGGAGTGCTGGCTGCAGATAGCTCGCAGCTGAGTCCCTCCCATGCAATTATCCTCAGATGCAGGGATGTGACTGGTAACAAACACTTCTTCCAAAGGAGTAATTTGCCCCGAAGTACTGATGACTGTAGACACACAAAGATTCATTTGGCCCACTTGCCTCAGTTTGGGACAACTCTGAAAAGCCCCTGCAGGTCTAGAGCAAGCTAAGAATTGTAATGAAGCCTAAGGGAACTACAATACAGCGCAACTTCTCCCCCGGGGCAATCCTGCTTCTCTCACACCCTCACAGGTAATGTATTGTGTCCAGGAGTATTATTCCCCAGTGTCCTGCTACGAGCACCCCTCCATTCCAGGTCTGTGTTTCAGGGAAGCCAGGGGAAGATAGCTGGTAGCGCAAGCAGTCCTAGGAAGAAATTATAAAATGGTATTTGGAGAAGCTAATAATGAGGGTCCCTTTATTGGTGATAGCTAAAATAGTTGTAATTCCCAGTGTATGGTAGTGGTACAATTATTAAAACTGTTACCTATGGTAAATTGGGATGAGACATCAGTCAGAAAGCACCAGCAGGTACAGTGTCTTAGGTATTTAAGAGGCTTAGGAGGAAAAGCAATTATAAGAACTATAGAATCAGACAACTTTTGCTGGCTACTACTATGCACTGTAAAAACTCAATGACACTCTGAGGAGGATTAATCTCAAGTTTAGAGCTAAACATAAAAATCAGAGGCCTCCTTGGAAGCATATCAAAAGATTCTCATCTACTGCAGACAGAGGGGAGAAAAAACTTACAATCAGGTCCAACAGTAAATTATAAGGGAAGCAGAGGTCCAGCTAAAAGAAAGTGAATTCTCAGCCCCAGCAGGTATGCTATTCAAGGTGGAACCCTGAGACTTGCAGTGGGGACATCTGAGCTAAGACCCTTGAGATCTTGACCCCTCAGATCCTACTCAACTCTCTAGTCCTATAGAAGTGGATTACTCTTCTTAAAGCTTAGAACCTTGAAGATGATGCAGAACCTTGAAAGACACACCCATTCAAATTCTCCCCCACCACTAGTCCTTGCTACAGAACTAATAACTAGGGTCAAATCACAGCATAACCCAGACAAGAAAGTTTGGGGCCTCCTAGGAGAGACAAGGCAGGCAAAAGCTGCTGCAGGCCCTGGTAAATGTGACTCAGCAGAAGCTGAGTAAGTATAGGGCTGGGTGCCATATACTCTGAAGGCGCTGGGTCAAGGAGAATGCAGCATGAAGTTGGATAAGGGAGGTTTATCAACTTTATCAATATGGGGATGAGACAGTATAGGGGTAACACTGGACTTTATCTTGACTAAAAGGACTCCATCTTAAAGACCTGATATGACCCTTTGCTTTCTGTATAATTTTATAGTTGAAATTAACCTAACCACATCCTTAAAGGAAAGAATGTATGATGATAACATCCTTTTCTTAACATCATGTTCTGCAAAATAATTATGTCAATTAAATGGTAACCAGAGTGTTTGCACAAGCATTATTTTACAGGCCCTTTGAGTGGTCCACTGACCATGGAAAACATCTTGTGACTACTCGGGATGACCGGCCACCAGATGATGATCATAGGACAACTGACCTCATCCTCATTCTAAGCCCTATCCCCACCCAAAGTCCCCTAAATAAGCCACTAAGCCAACCACAAAATCCCCTTGGGGAGCTCGACTTCTCTTTCCTGGTTGACTCTCTTATGCACAAACGCTTTTCAATAAACTCTGTCAATTTTCTATGACATTGAAACTCAAGAGCCTGGCATTCAAGGTCCAGGAGCAGGAACACTCTCCCATGACTCAGGACTTAATAATCCAACAAGAACCCTTGGAGATGATGCTAACATTACTAGGATGGCTCTAAGAAGCTTGGGAAAAGCAATGGCTCAAGCTGAGTTAAATACCTATGATAGTGGAAAGGAATCAAAGTGATCAGGAACGGCAATATGCATGGGGGACATTCCATTACAAGGGGGAAATAAACATTATTCAGTGGCCCACTGTGCTCCATGGATGGGCGTGAAAGACAACATTCTTTACTGAAACAATGGGGAATATGTTGGTGAAAGAAGCACGAGAAATGGTGAAAATTTACAGGTGGCTATGAATTGTACTGGCCAACTGAATTGTAATAGGAGTGTTGCCATCTTAAAATAATAAAAGCCAGGATGTAATACTTCAGAAACAAGGGGTATGCAATTATCCAAACGAGAATCAAGGTGGAGTTGTAAAATTTTCCTTATCGAGTTCACTTCTTTTTAAAAGTATTCTGAATTTCTAATCTGGGATGCGATTAAATTACTTGAAAATGTTTTGATTTTCGTAAGGATTTCTTTTAAACTTTACTGGGAGAAACTAAAGCAGCCTTTAGTCTAAAGCTTAATTTTGCCTGGCTAATAAGAAAATAAATACCCTCTGAGTACCTGACTACCACCCTCCATTTGGCTGGTAGAAGTATCAGTTCTTTGAATTCAGGGGATTGTTTTGACTGTTCCCTTCTGTTGTTCTTTCCCCAGCCTTGAGTAGCCATCTAAAGTCCAGGGGACTCACAGGTATTTGGAGCGGTCTCTCTCTATGTGCACAGTTCTCTCCTCTCAAGCACTCCCCCCTGAGGACTCTAACCATGTTGGCTCTCCCAAACACTAAACTCTGTCTCCACAGCTCAAAATATTTACAAACGAGAACAGAAAGCTATACTAAGAAAATGCAGCAAGATGATCAAATTGACTAAGTTTAGGCATCAACCCATGCGAATCTTTGTGAATTTTTTCAAATAATACTAGTTGGTGTTACCCATTCCCAGAAATCTCAGAGATATCCGATATATAGAACAAGTACATCTCTCAGGAATTTTTATTAAGATGGTTAATTAGCATAAAATATTATAAAACATTCATTAACCACTGAAATTTTTTAGGTTATCTCAATCTGCAAAGCTCAATACTCATAGCCCAGATAAATTGTCAATATCTGAGCTCCCGCATTCTCCCTGCAGCCTCAATATTGCATGTCTTTGTAGTAAATAAAGATGGAATTCTTGGCCAACCAATGCCCTATTTCAGAGAACTTGTTCACACACAGTGATGGGACACTGCAGTCATGGTAGAATCACATACCCTTGTACCACAGGGTAGATATACAAGTCAAGATAAGCCCAGAAAATGCTCTCCTTACCAGAGATTAGAAATGGGACCTAGAGATACCAGTTAATTTCTTAAGTACCTGAATTTACGTGACCTTTACAAATGCCTGCAGCTGTCACCTGGAAAAGCAGAAAAAGTTGATCTACAGAGAGAAGAAAGTAAAGATAATATGCAAAGAGAAACAGAGATGATTTGGGAAAGAGTAAACAAGGTTATTGATAGCTTTCCAACTCTTAGTAATTTCCCTGTGTGAAATGCATCTATGTTTCCTGACATTGAGTTCTAATAAGAAACCATTTTAATAAATTCTCCTTTTTCCACTGATACAAGTATAACATAAAATTACCTAGCATTTTTTGTGGGATATAATAAAAATACATCTTTATTTGTCTCCCATTGTCCCTTTAAAATTTGTTCAATGAAGAAAAAATTACTCTTGCCCTTGGATGAATTCTTTCTCTAGTAAGTCCCATAAATATTTGTTTTCATCTAAAGTATAAAATGTCCTCCAATGACTTTAAAATCCAAAAATCATCTCAGTTCTCTCATTTAAATTTTCAGGACCCAAATTCAACTTCTCTTTGAGGCTACTAGTAAAGGGTAACCACTTGTAAATGGAAAGGGATAGAAGCAAAAGGGCACATCATCTTCTCTAATGACCATGTCTCCTCCTCTGCTAACTGTAGTTCCTGATGTCCCTGGGTTGAAATCGGGAAGAAACAGGCCATGGAGTCAAAAGCAGTCATATAGAGTGGGTACAGGTTTCATTTGGCAATGAACCCCTCTAAGTGTCAAATGTACTGATGCTGACCTATCTTATCAGAACCTCTGTGAACTTTCCAGAGAAACACTGCTCACCCCATGCTTAGTCCCTCTGGCTGCCACATACTTTTGGTATCCCTTCCCCCTTTACCTCCTAAATTCCCAGTAGTCCTGATAATTATAATCCGTGTCACACAGAACTCCCTCTTGGAATACTCTTGGAGGCTCTCTTTGTAAGAAACACACAAAGGCTCCATCAGTTCTGTCTTTCCTGTGAGGTCCACCCTCGGTGCACAGGAGGTATGTATTCTTTGCACAAGGGCCTCTAGGAGTGGGCTATATTTCAAACCATCCTATGTTCTCTTTCTGTGCCCTGCTGCCACCTACTAAGAGCAGTAGCCTCTCACTAGATAAGCAGGTACATCTTACATTTTCTCTGAGTTGTCCTACTAAGATAGCACTGCCATCACCTCCCCCTTTTTAAGGAGAAGTGTAAATCAAGGCAAAAGTTCACAAATCCCTTTGTTTTTTTCTTCCTGTGAACTTTTTATACAATTGACCTGGGTCATAGTCCCTATGAAGAGTTTAAGAGTCTAAATAAATATGCCCACTTACTTTGAATTTTTTAATTTCAATATAGCACCTTTATTTTGTATGACCCATACATTGCCTTTACCATCATCAAGAGTTAGATTTTATTACATAATATTAATGTTAGTTTCTGTTATTGTCCCTCCAACTCTTGCCAAAAAACATACCTGCACAATAGGCTTTATAAATCTGTAGGTAAATCTCACTATTGAATGATTGTGAAGACTCATGGAATTGTAACAATTTTCTGAGTCAAGAATTAAGCTAACAAATGAGCTATCAAACCATTCAACATTCTTATCCATATGTGAACTTGGTTTTCTTTATCCATAGTGGAATAGAAAAGAACTCATGTGGAATGCTTTAAGAAAAAAATTTATTCTTATTTAAAAAATAGAAATCAAAGACTAGCATATAGAATATGACTGTGGCTTAAATCTGTGACTTTTAGAACCACCAGATCCTCCATTCATTGAATAAATATTAACTGACCACCAAGCATGTGCAAGCCATTGGGATAGATGCATAATAAAATGGACATGAATTCTGCTCTTTTGAAGCCTAGTACCTATATTTGCTCTGGGTAAAAGCAAAACAAAAAATAAAAGATTCATGAAATTATTTCTGCCAATGCCCTACTTACTCATCAAGGAGAAAGAAAATCATGATGAAAGGTAATATCTGCTTAATTTATAGTGTGAAAATATGCACAGGAAAGATGTGTCTTGAATAAAAAATGTGAATCTTTAGAAAGCCAGGAGCCTAGACAAGTTATTTTCACAAGGCAAACAAATCACCGACCTATAATAGAGCAATGGTTAAGAAAGGTAAATATTTTTTGTTGTATATAAAATGAAATTAACAGGAAAAATAGAATAAGGTTACCACATTTTTGCAGAATCACTCTTTCCCAATCTAAAGAAATTAATAAAAGATCAGGGCTGTGGCCTTGGCCAGAGAGCTAGTTGGTTAGAATGTCATCCTGATAAACCAAGGTTACTAATTCAGTCCCCAGCTGGGGCACGTACAAGAATCACCAATGAATGCATATATGTACGTGGAATAACAAATCAACATTTCCCTTTCTCTCCCTCCCCCTTTCCTCTCTCTCTAAAAATTAATCAATAGAAAAAAAATTTTTTTTAAAAAAAGAAAGGTTCGGGTTGTAGCTGGGAATAAGTAAGTCCTCAGTGTCAGTTGGAGGAAAATGCCTTCACACACACACACACACACACACACACACACAATCACTTTTATTATAACAACAGCTCTCCTTATTCATCAGCGCTGCTTTTATCTTGTATATTCAAGGAAGGTAAAGGTTAATATTATAATACTAATGAAATGTAATACACTGTAGGGTTTATTTTGCTAGTAGAAATCTGATTTAAACTTCATGTACTACTTTATTCCTTTATTTTAGAGTTAAACATTTCATTTACATTTTATTTTGTTTTGTGTGTGTGAGAGAGAGAGATATGGAGATTCTGAAGAATTATCCTTATGATTATCAAGACATCTAACAGTGGTCCATATATATTGCCAGTGAGCACTGATTTCCACCAATGCTGGCACCTAGGAGCAGTCAGACAAACCACTAAGTCATGAATATTTAGAAACCTACTTGAAAAGACTTTATCAAAAATGAGTGCTGGTAATTAATTTGCATTGTATTTCTAAGTACTTTGCATGTATCTGTCAGGGCCTCTAATACAATTAAATACTAATTAGTGATTTCTTTCCAGATTGTGGCAAACAGAGCAATCTCTTGAGTAACAACTCCATAGTTGGAATACATTATACTCCAGCCCAGGATATTCTTAAGACCAAGAGAGGGACCTTTAATAAATATATATATAAAAAAAGTTTAAACCAGCCAACAGCAACTTTTGATGCCCCTGAAACCGAGTTTTCAATCAGGCTACCTGAATGCAGAATCTATATTTGCTTCTCTTAATCATAGAACAAAAATGCAACTCTACAAGAAGAAAGATGTCAAAATGTGAGGAAGACATACAATGTGTGGAGACTCGTGGCTAACCCAAGTATGTCCTCAACTGCTTAAAATGCTGAAGAGAGGAAAGAGATTTGACCTGACACTGCCCTACCCACACATTGTTCACACCCCCAGATACAAATGGATAATTCACAGGCTTTCTCAGTTAATAACTAAAGTATTCAGGGTAGCTATCACATCAACTCATAAAACATGCAATCCCATAATTAGAATAACCAGACCATATGGGAGCAATAGCAGACTCCATGAGACCAGATTTTGCCAATTTACTCTTCTAGAAATTGTGATTTTCAGGGAATTATTTTGGGGGAATGTAGATTAGTGTAACTTGCCAATTATAGTACAATTTATTTTCTACATTAATACCTATACTATAGAAACTTTTGAGTCACCATAAATTTGAAATTAGAGTTATTTACCCAAGGTTATTCCTTTTATATAACCAACAGGATATTAGATCATCTCTCATACCCAAAATGCTATAAATAACTGCAATTTTCTGACAAATGGCCTATAAGCAGTATTTGTGTAATGCCAAGAGTATTAAGTGTTTGCTCCTGGGACAGAGAGTTGTAACTGTATTTGAACAAATTACCTTTGGAGATTACCTTTGCAATTGATCCAATATCAAGATGAAAAATCATGAATTTATAACATATATTCTTTCATCTCTTTCATTCATTTGTTCATTCATCCATTCACTTATTCAACCGATATTTATGCCTATTATGAACTAGGCATTGTGCTTGCTTGTAAAGACAAATGAATAATGCACAGCATGGCTTCTTCCCAGTGGTGGGATTCAGCTGGTTCACACCAGTTCAGCAGAACTGATACCTTATATTTGTTGAGTTCGGCGAACCAGTTGTTAAAATGGAACTTGTAATTCAGATTCTCTCTAACGTGGGAGCCCGGGCAGCTGCCCTATGTGGAAATTCCAAATTTACATTCCTTATTCTTTTTTAATGTTCTTCTGTGCAACAGCATATTCTAAGCGCCCATAGTAATGTTCATTTTGTCCATAGGTGAAAAAAATTGCAAGTGAGGGCACCAATCAAAAAGCAATAGAGAAATATCATAATAAGTTTTATTATTTTTTTTCAGGTATTATTTAATATTTTTTCATTAATATTTTAAAACTCTTATAACGTAATCTAGTTTTGTGTACCTCTTTTATTGTCTTTATTAAGTACTAAATGCATGAAATAATAAACTACCTTTTGGTATATTATTTTTTTATACTTAAAACAGTCATTTAGGCAGAGAACCAGTTGTTAAATTATCTGAATCCCACCGCTGCTTCTGCCCTTATGAAACTTTCCACTTAGTGAAGGAGACAGATCACAAACATATAGCCTACAGATGCAAGGCTATGGTCTGAGTCACCAGAAAATAAAGTGGGGTCATACTTAGATGGAACAGTCAAAGAAAACCCTTGTAAGAATTGAAATTTAAGTCAAGATCCAAAGGGAAAGAACATCTCCACTCCCTCCATTCTTTGTCTCCTTTTCTCATTTCTTCACATTTCTAAATAAGTGTTGGACTCCCTTTGCACGCACTTTCTTTTTCATCAATATTTATTCTATACTCTTATGCCCTCTTGACTTGGTCACTTTTATGTGGTCTCTTGGCAAGAAATTCTTAAGGAAATCCACCATTTTTCTCTGGTCCATGGGAATTTAAGTCAAATCTTTATTTATCATTAAGCTCATGTTTATGAGTTGGTCATATTATAGTAGAAAATATGGTTTTTATATATAAAACTAGGGTCAGAACATAATCTATAACCTTTATTTTAAACTTCTTGTATGATCAGAATTGCTTTCCATGGAAATAAAGTAACTGAAATGGTTGATAAGGCTACTTGTCCTGTAAATATAGCTTGGGTTTCTTTACTTCTTTCCCTCTGGCTTAAAAATGTTATGGCAAACTTCTGAACACTGGGAACATATCTGCAACATTGGAGCTAGACATAAGAAGGTATTTCTTATCATTTTATGTAACCAATTCAACAAATTCATTAAACTATATGCAATGGGAAATATAAGCAAAGCCTTGTCCCTCCAAGCTTATAAGCCAACAGAGTGGAGAAATTTGCTTTTATTACTACGTAACACAAATTTATCCAGGCTTTATTAGTCTAGTAATAATAAATGCAGTTGATATTAACAGTATAACTCTAGTTTCACTAATTCTTATCTAATTGCTGAATCATGGTCTTCAGCCATATGCTGAGCTTCCACCAATGTTTCTGCATTGTGTTTGCCAAGTACTCTCTTCTGTTCCTCCCAAGTGGCCCTGGTGTTCTGTAGTTGCTGACAGCCACTGTGACCTCACACAGGGAACTCAGTTCCATGAGTTTTTATTTATAACCCTCTCTTCCCAGTAGCCAGCTTTGTTATTGACCTGGCTTATTGCCCCTGGCTTCTCCTTTCCTCAGCATCAGTCCACTCCAAAGAGACACCTCGGGCCCTGTGCAAGCAGATGTGAGCTGTCAGCTCATCGAAGCAGGTGGCTACAAAGGGCTAAACTCAGCATATGTGGTCTCTATTTATTCTGACCAGGACACCTCCAGGCCTTTCACAGATGTCATCAGGAGTGAAGAGCACAGAGTGACTCTCCATTTCCCCAGAGTTGTTAATCGCATGAAAGGCATTAAGGTGGAGGCTCCACATTTGATGTAAACTTGTTATTCAGCTAAAACTGGAATTAAGACTGTGCCTTCTCTAGATCTTTCACACCCTTTACCAAAGGTCAACAGAAAATCTGGATGATGAGACTAACATCATATCTCAAAATAGCTTTAAATATCATCTTGACCTTTCTATCTGTGGTTCCAACATTTCTTTATACCCCAAACTCAGACCCTTGTCACAATCTGTGTAGTTTAGCAGGACTAATCTCATTATTTCCTTTTGACTTTTATAATGTTATCATAAGGAGCCAAATTCCCAGGATATCATCCATCACTCTCTAATCTCTACTAGGAGATGTAGTCACATCCCCTAATTCTTTTCCACACCTCCATCCAACTTCTAAAACTCTTCTACTATGTCCTCTGAAATTCACCATTCATCATCATCATCATTAAAATCCCCTATCTTAATATTTCTGAATATTTACTTCACTTTATTAATCTAATGAAAAGCTGATTATCGACTCAGAATATTTTTCCCTTTTAAGAATTTCAAGTCTTGGATTTTCTTTTCTTCCCAAAATCTTTATAGTTTGGACTTGGCAATTCTCCTAGTTATGCTCCACATAACCTCCATGTCAGTAATTCCAGCACTCATTCTTAATCTTCATCTTATGTTACCTCTCAAGTACATTTGATGGAGTGAATAACTTGCTCTTTCTCAATATACTTATTTCACTTGGCATTGAAGACAGTATCCTTCCTTGGATTTCTTCCAACATCATGGATAACTTCTCTATTTCCTTTGACAATTAATTTAACTTTGCAAAAATTCCTTAATGTAGAAGAACCCTGGGGTCTCTACTCTATAAACACTCACATTTTTTGGTGATTTCACTTATGCTGCATATTGTGTGTGTGTGTGTGTGTGTGTGTGTCCAGTTCAGATCTCTTTCCTGAACTCCAATCTTGTATATCAATAATCCTCTCAATAGTTCATTTGGTTGTCTAATAGATACTTCAAAGTTACCATATCCAAATTTGAACTCTTAATCTTACCCCTCAAACATGCAATTCCATACTCACAAATGCTCAGGTCAAAACTCACGAAGTCATTATTAATTCTTTCCTTTCCTTAATACCAGTATGTTCTATTAGAACTGCCCTCAGAACATAACTAGAATCTGACCACTTCTGACTTCACACACTGCTACCATTCTAGTTCCATTCTGCATCGTTTCTAGCATGGATTTCTGCTTTTCATTTTGTTTCCCTACTGTCTGTTTTCAACCTAGCAGCTAAAATAATCTTTGCAATACATAAATCATATTATATGTCACCCCTCTGCTCAAAATCCTCCAATAGCTCCCCAATATATTCAGAGTAAAAGTCATGTCCCTGACAGCATCTACAACTTCTCTGACTTGATTTCCTTGTTTCTTTCCCCTTGTTATAAACCAGGCACTACCCGAACCTGGGCCTTGCACTCTCTGTTCCTTTTCCTAGAAGTTCATTCCCCAGATTGTCACATGACTAATCCCCTCATTTCCTTCATGGTCTTGCTCAAATTACATCCTCAATGAGGCCTATCTTACCCATTCTATTTCAACTTTAACCTGCTCCCCAGTACCACCCCAGAACTCCTGATTCCATTTGCCATGCTCTCATTTCTTTTCCATAACACTTGTCATCTTCTGACATACCAAGTAGCTATTTCTTAGTGCTGTTTTGGTTATTATCTGTCTCTTCTACCCAGAAGGGTAGGGATTTTTGTCCTGTTTATTGATATATTACAAGTCCTCAACACAGTGTCTGCCATATAGTATATGCTCAACAAATATCTGCTTAAGTATGTTAAATCTGAGATCCCAAAAAAGTATAGTAATATGTGGCATGTGTGTTCAAATAGAATATTTCAATGGCAAGGATAAAGATGTTAGTTCTTCTAGCTGCACCAACTAAAGCTTTATGAAGAGGTAAGATATTAGGTGGAATTTGACAGGTAGGTAGCTTTTTTTAAGTAATGATAATGGGAGAAGTATATTCAAGAATAAGATTCATCAAAAATTGGACAACAGAAAACACAGAAAAGTGCATGAGGTGGAAAGTATTTTCAGTTGGCTAGAATGCAGACTTTTAGAATAGGAAAACTGAGATGTAAAACTGAAAATAAAAAATCATATAGTCAATGAATTTCAATGATACAAGCAAAGTTTAGAAAACATACGTATTATAGTATGCAGCTAATAAAGGACTTTAAACACAAAATGGGTAAAACGACTGAGATGATGTATTGGAGTATAGAGAAAAGAGAAACAGACTATTCTGGAAAGTTGTTGCAATTTTTCACATGAGGAATTATGAGATACTTAACTAGGCAATTCTAGGAGAAGATTTTTAAAAAGAAGCTATAAACTAGATATATCCAGAGGAAGTACAGTTAAAATGTTTTAGAGATTGTAGGAAAAAAGATAATTAAAAAAGGTAGGAGAAATGGTGATGGCAAGATTTCCATTTTGAGTGACTGAATGTAAGAGAGAATACAAGATAGAGAAGATAGATGAGAGAACTTTGATTTGAAATTATTTTTGAGAAACCCAAGAAATACACTGGAAATACATGTTTGAGGCTCAGGAAAGAAGTTTAAGCTGCAACTATATATTGTGATTTTGTGTTTAATGACCATAATTATACAGTATTTGACCACTAAGTTCAGAATTTACCAAATGAAGCAAATAATGACAGAAGTAAATATTCAGGGAGATGAGGGACATGATGTCATAATACACTTGAAGAGGAAGAAATGGAAGGAGGAGAAAGATAAGAGTAGACAGGGATGAAATGTCAGTGTTTCTAGTCTTTGGTAGTCAAATCTTAGTGACAAGCTCTATATGCTGAATGAAGAACACATCAAGATCGTGAGAGTAGAAGACTCAAAAGACTGGCGAGATCAGAGTGGTCATAAGTCATTAACATGAATGCTAAAGTCTGAAAGAACAATGACAAAGTTTTGGATGAAGAGAAAGACCTATATACCCAAAATGTGTTAGGGCTATGAAGGCATAACATACCCAGCAAAGTGATAGAAACACGTGGTTTATTTCTGTGTAATTACTTATGCAAATGATACAAAGGTATCAATAGCTTTGACATTTTCATATTAATGGTCTGACAAATATATAAAATGATGATGATCCAAAAGTGCTACAGGGGGCCTATAATATCAAGTACATAAGAAAATAATAAATTAGCTACCTTATAGAATCATAAAGAGAATTACCACCCACTGGCCTATGATTACACATTCAAAAGTCAAAGTTTTGTTTCATAGGATTGAATGTCTTATTATGTGGCATTTTATTTATATGAAATATTAGACTTTTTTAGTGGGACAGCAATAATTGATATACATATGACTTGTTATGTAAATAAAACACTGAACTTAATAGTGATTAATACCTTTAGTTACATGCAAAACCTAGGTTCAGTTGCTGTCTCTGGAAATTATACAAGATTTCAAGATCTCCTCAGAATAAGTTGCATCTTTTTTTTTAATTTTAATTTTTATCTATTTATTCGTTTTAGAGGAGAGAGAGAGAGATAGAGAGAGAGAGAGAGAGAGAGAGAAAGGGGGGAGGAGCAGAAAGCATCAACTCCCATATGTGCCTTGACCAGGCAAGCCCAGGGTTTTGAACCAGCAACCTCAGCATTCCAGGTCAACGCTTTATCCACTGCGCCACCGCAGGTCAGGCTGTCTCTGGAAATTAAAGCACACAAGTTCTACAAAAGATGAAACAACATTCTTATATGTTGTATCAGTCTCAGATTTGAATTATATGAGTATTTCACTTGTACTTTTAGTCTCTATATTTCTTTTAAATTATTAGGTTCTTTTTCAGTATTTTTTAAAAGAAATTTTTCATTTTTGTTCTCTAGAAAAGTCACTGGCCCCGTTTCTTTCATACATTAAATCCATTTTCTATTTGATATCTTCGAGGAAACCATATGATTTCTTATAACTATGAATGATGGTTTTAAAGCTGAAGCTTCAAAAGAATCTCTCCAAAAGAATACTATCTCTCCAACAGAATACCTCAACATTAAATATTAAGACATCATGTTAAAAAGGTAAGAAACACAGGCAGCAGCAAAAATAATCAATGTTACAAGGAAAGAAATAGACAGGAAGAAAAAATGATCTAAGGATGATACTGGGCTGTCACAAATTTTTCAAAATTTGAAACAACAGAAAAACCCAGGTTCTTACATACTCATTTTTCTCTTCCTTTATCCAAACTGCTATCATTCTCCAGCACTCAAGGCAATCCTTAGACTGCAAATAAATGTATATGGATTTTCTTTAAAACTTTTTTTTAATGATTTTTTTGCCTTCAGAAAAGAGGAAATGGGAGTTGCCAGTTGTCAAGTATGTTTATGTGGCAAATATTTTGTTTGTGAATATCGTGCCTTAAGAGAATAGTAGATGGGAGCTTTGAGTTGTCACTTTAATTTTAGTGATTTTAGTGTTGAATATATATATTATTTTAAGAAAACAAGCATAGCTTATATTTGTTAGCAATTGATAACAATAAAAAATATGTCTATTTTTAAATGTGGCTACATTTAACCTCACCAAGAAGCCAAAAGTTAATGAGTTGATGAAAAACATACATCTCCCACTTATGGTAGTTGAAGTAGAAAAAGCCATTCCAAGATCAAAACCTGTGGGCAGAGCAGAAATGACCAAAGCACCTATCCTGTTGGTCTGGATCTTGCTGGAGGTCAAACGTAACTCTCTTCCCTTTCAATAAATGTTAGGAGCATGACCTCTAAGTCAGGTACAGACCAATGAAATTACTGACGGCCACATGCACTGCCATGGCATCTAGATGCAGACTATTGGCCCCTGCCTGAAAATGTTTTCATCTCCACAAGGGACATAGCCAACTGAATGAACCCACTTCCAATTCTCTACATTAACATCCATTCTACAATAGTACTACTATTTGAATAAAATTATTTAAAGTGATGCTTGAATTTGCCTTAATCTCTTGGTTTAGGGAAGTTAAAAGAAAAGAGGCTTTTATGATTGCAACATTCATTGGAGTACCGCCTAAACTCCTTATCAGAACTGTGAAAGAATTTGGTAGCACACCCCAGAGAGGGCAGCCGTGCACTTAGTTCCCGAGTTAATTGATGACATGTGACCAGAGATGTGACCTATGCTCCCCAAGGAGTTTCTATTAGCTTGTTAGGCTCTGTAAGTGACAACAACCAACTTTAGAAGTTGCAAAAATGATTTTTATATTTGGTGAGGCTTCTCTGGAGACATTCTTGGATCAGCCCTGACTCTTATTTATGGGTCAGCTTCACATTTGGAGAGTGAAGCCTTCCATTTTCATAATTTACTCTTGAAACTGAACCAGATGAAATGTAACTCCAACAATAAATTTCTCTCAGTAACAATATTTTGTATTAATTGCTCCCTTTAATTTGACTAAAGTTAGAAATGATACTCAAATGAGAATTTTAATATTTTTCTATTCATAAAAAAGAAAATAAAATATTTGTAAATCCATAGTATTAAAGAGCTCTTTCAAGAATAAAGGACAGTTTCATATCTGAAAATTATTTCATTACACAACAGTGTTATTAATCTTACTTGCTTCTTCACCAAACTTGAATGGTTAGGCACTTGTCTGTTTCTTTCCTTATACTGTGTTTTTCAACAGTGAGCCAAAGATAGATGTTAAGCTCAAAGAAGAGGTTTACTTACCTTCATATTATACTTTACAGGGAAAGCCTCTGATGATTATGTAAGATACCATCAGAATTAATTATCAAATGGATGGATGAATTTTAAAAAGAGGTTATAATTCATTGACCAGATTTTTGTTCACTATTCTTCAATTATGGTGAGACTATTCTATCTAGGATTAACATTCTTCTTTCTCCTTAACTGATCTCTTTTCATCCTGAACAAAAGTCATTTATTAGTGCAGAAAGCAAAGTTAAACAAGGAACTTACTGATGTTAAAGGATTCTGTCTCATAGGAAACATGGCATGCAGGGTGCTTGCAATAGACAGAAATGGCTATCATACACTCACACTCATATATTCAGACACACACACACATATGTTGGAATTATGTTAATCAGGGTTGATATTCAAAGTATGTAACAACAAGTACAGCATGGACCCAACCATCAGAATGAATGATATGTTTAATCAGAATGAACATGGCATAATCCACTGTTATAGCCATAGTATATTACATTTGAAAAAATATAACTTGTTCTCTTCGTCTTTATTTTACTTTAAAGTTAAAATGTTATTTTTAACTCTTAAGTAGCTTTCTATAACTGTACTCTTTATTGATATTTGCTGTCTAAACTGGGAGAAGCAACCTCAAATGATACAGGGGCAAGGCAGAAATAAAAGGCCAGGAAGTACATAAAAGTTGGAAGTGGCAACGTACAAAACAGGAGAGTGTATTTCCTCAACCAAAAATATTCAAATACAATTCTGTTCAGATTCTAAATTATGAGCATGCCTAATTCCAATAAATATCTTCAAGTGATATTAGGGTTTTCCAATCTAACCAAGTACTTCTGAAATGCATTGCATTTCTTCTGACAAACTATGTCATTATGTCAAGAAAATGGAATCATTTATAATCAGAAATAAATAAAAATCAAAGACAAAAATTTTTTCTAATGTAGCTTTGGACTATAAACTGGGAGATCAAAGACCACACCTTATATCATCTTTATGCTTACAATGGTGTTCCTCATTCTATATGTTATCAATGCAGAATAAATACAAAAAATTTTTTTCCCTGTTTTTCCTTATACTATTTTAACTGAAGAGGTTTTAATTTTTCTGAGCAAATGATTATAAAGTAGAAAAAAAAACTACTTCACAAAAGCCATTATATACTCTAAATGGTAACATAAAAATGTAGTATCATTACTAAATTACAAGTTAAATTACTCAATACTTATAAAGGTTATATGGAGAAGAAATACATATGAACACAGATTCAAATTATTTACCCTCTCAGAAGACTGCTAACTCCATATAAGAAAAAAACTTCCATAAGCATCTTGAAATCACATACAAAGCTATCCAGACATATCACTTATTCTTTCAATGGGGTTTTATGAAAACTAAAGCAAATTTGTTAAAAGATCATGGAATCAATACAAAAATTTCTTGAATATGCCTCAATCCTAAATGGACTTCAAGGAAATTCTTTCAATTATGGAATGAAGCTTAAGAAACCCACAGTTCAGGAGGGACCACTACAATAGAATATAGCACTTCTTGCTCCTTAAGCTTGATAATTCTTCAACAACCCATGCACAAAGGGATCATTCTTAATAGAGAAAAAGACAATGCATATTATATTTACCAAGTACTCAAAACCAAGAAGTCTGAGGGTTTTTTTTATTTGATCCCAACATTCTACTTTGTATACCTCAGACCTCAAGTCTACAGTTAATTCAAAAATTTGAAAAAAGTAGAGTGTGAGAAATAGAGGTAAAAAAAAAAAAAATTAAAACCAAGCAGATTAGATTAGCATTTATGCTTGATCACTTGATAGTGTCCAGTGATGACCACATCCCAAGGTCATTGAACAAATGATAAAAATAAAATGCAGGCACTAATAGGAGTTCTCTCTGAGGCAACAGCAATTAAGACACTGACCTTCTACCAAGAAAATGCACCAAACACGACCCTCTATGAAGGTTAATGGTACAGAGATAATGCTGGTCTATCACACTAACTGATGACAGTTAATCTTTTGCTGCTATGACAGCCTGTATGTGTGGTAGGTGATTAAAGATCAGTGTCTCCCTGTTTTGACATGTAATGAAGTCTGGAAATATTTCTTATACTGAATGTGTAATAACATTAGTCAGCTTTTCAATTCAGTTGATTCTCAAGATAATACCATAGTTTTTAATCTGTCCCTTGCTTATTGATTTCTTCGGGAGAAAAATAACATAATGAATACAATGTTTAAGTTTCTACTCTAAAATAGCTACCAAATTTTAAATGCCTTGATATAAGAAAAACTACCAATTGCTTCCAAAATAATCTGTCTCAAAGATAAAGTGTTAGTTAGAGAAATTCAGTATCAATTAGAGAATAAATATATTCATTCCAAAAATATTAACAAAGTATATTTAGAAGTCCAGTCATATCCTGAAATGGGTATAAACACCTATCTTCACAAAAATAACTACTCAAATATCTTTTCATTCATGTCAACAAATTCCTGATTAAAAAATAAAATCTTCACATACATTCTTCATTTTATTATATCAAGAATATAATTCCATCTGTCATTTAAACTAATGACATGATCATTTAACCAAAGATTTTATAGTCAATCCTAATTAATTTAATCTCTTGAAATCTGTGGATTGAGTAATACAAGGATTTTTATAATCTAGGAAAATACAGACATTAAGAGCAATTTTACAGGCTGGCTACCAACTTAAAACAATAAAAGTTTTCCAATATTCTTTAGAATAGAACTTACCATTCTCACTACTAAACCCTTATATGTAAACATGTTAATATTTTTAAATGCATTCTCTAATACATAAAAGATGATTGGAATAAATGTTCTTTTGAAGATTCAGTAACTCCAAAGTAATGTATAAATTCAATAAAATCCCAGTGAAAATTTTAGTTGAATTTCTGAGGATATTTAACTATTCTCTAATATAGATGCTGAGAAATAAAGTCCAGAAATAACAAAGTCAACCATAAAAATGTATGTGTGCCACTTAACTCATCAAATATTAAAAAACACTATAAGCCACAGAGGGAAAGCTATATAGTGTTGGCCCAAGAACACACAATTAAGTGGGTTATAATAAAACAGAACTGAGATACCAATAAAGGTAGAGAGAGATTCTAAACTCTGAAAAGAATCACAGCCCAAAATCAAGAGTTTATAACATCAGAATAAGCTGAGTTGAAGCAAGCTCAACCAGGAAATCCTAGTTAGAGTGTGAATCAAGTAAAAAAAAAAAAAAAAAAATAGGCCAACAGTCTACAAATCACAAATGTTTCTGTTGGCTAGCAGAGCTCCCAGCAGCCAATGTGTAAGTGCAAGACTGCTATAAAACTTGGGAGGCCAAGTGCAAAATAGAAATGTGGGCTTCAAAATGCTGCAAAAAAAAGTGTTAGAAGTATTAAGATATTAGACTTACTCCTTCCTCCCCTGTTCTCTCTCCATTTGTCATGACATTTTCATCTGCTATGTAATGTTATTCTAAGTAAAGAAAAATGTGAAATGTAAATTATTAACATAAATTTTACCAATTATTCTTATATTGTGCGATGACAGTCTTAAATGCAAATGTAAGAACGTTTAACTCACATGTGGAGTTAACAGAATTTCAGAATTATTTTTTTACATAGCTTGCATATGAATATTTCTTATATTCTCAGAAGAACAGTGAAACATCTGCAGAAAACACAAATTTTTGATATATGTACAGTTACCAATACTTTCTTATCTCTGGCCTATTAATGAATAAAGAAAGCCTGAAAATAAAAGAAATTATGGGCTGCACTATCTTTCCCCTCTTACCATTTCCCATATAAGCGGTTGGTTAACGCAGGGAGGAAACAGGAGAAAATAAAGACATGGTAGTGTTCCTTGGCTGTTTGTGTTTCTGAGAATCAACTCAGTGAATTATTTCCACAATCACTGGGGCTGTTAGCATGCCTGCTTTCTCAGCTGTCAGTGTAACGTGCTTACCCTGCACTCACGTTGAGTGTTGCTGAACTTCTACATATCATGAATCGTGGGTAGAATATTACGATGAGTTGCCCCTGCCTGTATACATCCTATAAAATTCCCTCACTTGAATATGGTGGGGCCTGTGAGTGTGATGGAATACCACTCCCATGATTAAGATACATTATATGACAAACAGAAGGAACTTTGCAGATGTGATTAATACCCTGAATCAGTTGACTTTAAGCCAATCAAAAGGGTGATTATCCTAGACAGCCTGACCTAATCAGACAAGCCTTTCAAAATAAGGTTTAGATTCTTCAGAAACTCCAAGAAATAGGAGAGTGTCTGTCCGCCTACCCCACCACTTCCCTCTCTCCTTCTTGTCTCCTTCTCCCTCTCCTTCTCTCTCTTCTACTCTCTCTCTCCATTGCTTTGAGGCTTTGAAGAAGCCACTTGCCAGGAACTCTACTATCACTGAAAGTGAATGCTGCCAACAATCTGAGGGAGCTTGAAAGCAGAGCCTTTCTTCATCAAACTTCCAAATGAGAATGCAGCCAGCCTGCCATGAATCCAGCTTGTGTGCCCTAAACAGAGAACCCTACTAAACAATGCCTGGACTCCTGATTTACAGATACTGCTAGATGAAAATGTGTGCTTGTAAACCACTAGTTTTGTGATCACTTATTATACAATCTACAAAACAAACATATAAGTCCACTAGAACTCTGTGTTCATGAATAGTTGCAGATGCTGTGTGAATAGGGCAGCAAGTAACAGCGGCAGAAGCACAGATTGTGAGCATCTTCCTTTTCTAACATATGTGTTCCATTGTTCCATAGGAATTTGCTTCCAAAACGCAAGCTCAAAGAAACAATTACTAAGAAGTTCAAATTAGGACCAGTAGAGCATTAAACCGAGCATGGACCCTTCCGATGATTGGGTCTTGTGCATTGCTCCTGAAAATGACACTGTCCGCTGCATAATAAAATATTTCATACTACTTACTTTTCCCTTGCCTCTCCCATAAAAGCAACACTGTCTTAGGCAGAGTAGTAAGCAATCAGGATAGCAATCTAGGTATGAAGAATTATCTAACTGAGCTGTATAAATGGCCACATCAAACTTGCTTTACACTAAATGTTAACTTAATTACTTCACTGCTTTCTTTTTCCAATCCCAACTAATGAGCCCCAAAAGGAATACCAGATTTGTTATAAACAAAATTGCATTTTCTCTGAAATCCAAGTTGTAATGAGAATAATATATTCTGGCCCCATTTTACTCATATCACAGCTCTTAAACTATTTTCTAACAAATTCTTTAAAGTTATATAATACCCTGAAGAATGAATCCCTTTAACTCACCCTCTGGAATTGCACTCAATCATCTTTCCTTCTTAAGGCTTTATTCATTTTAGGGAGAGGGGGAGCAGCAGGAAGCATCAACTCCCACATGTGCCCTAACCAGGCAAGCCCAGGGTCTAGAACCCGCAACCTCAGCACTCCAGGCCGATACTTTATCCACTGCGCCACCACAGGTCAGGCCCTCAATCATCCTTCTAAGCTGATTTTGTACCTAGAGACTGAATAAGGATGGACAATATTAGAAAAGATTCATTGAAAAATTTTAAGATTATCAATATAAAATCAATAATTTCTAAATGTCTGAAAGATCACAGGATGTGATTTCCTAGCTACTCTGAGAGTAGAATTCATGCAAAAGTTTTGTTCTCAAACTGCCGTGGCATTTGGAAAAATAGAAGTGCTAAGCTCTAAGTTATTTTATTCTTCCAAGGGAGAGAAAACAGCTGAAAGAAGGCATTCGGATGAAAATATGTCAAATTTCACTCTCCAAACTTGTCTCAAGAGTTGCAACCCATGAGCAGCAGATCTTAGGTGGCTTTCAAAGGTCCAAAGTCCATCCTTTATTTTTGAGTAAGAGTTGGTTACATCTGCAATCAGTGAATATTTCAGCACCGATACAAAGAGAACTCTAATTTATTATGCTTAATTTCTGCTGCCTTGAGTCTTAAAGTCAACTTTTATTTTTTCTATTTTTGACATTTTTTTCTTTCTTTGATTCAACTTTTCTTTATTAATACACCTCTATTTCTTCTTTCATTATGAAACTCCATACTCTCCTCACACCTGAATCACTTCAATACCCACTTACCTTCCTAAAGTTCTTTTTTTTTTCCTTCTAGGAAATTTAAAAGAACACTAATAGATAAACCTCTCTAAAATGCTATCTCTAAAAATTAGCAAAACTAAATTATGCATTAAGGTCTTTTCTTAACCTAGACTCTACCTACTATTTTACACTCATGGTTTCCTATGCATTGAATACCAGGAAGTAGGCTAGAAGGCCTATTCAGTTTCTCTGAGAGATAATATTTATTATTGGAAAATTCAGTCCAATTCTACCTTTTTAGATTCAACTAAAAAAACCTGTTTTTGAATTATCCACTATATGCAAGACGCCATGATTGATACTGAAAAGGCAACAGTGACTAAGACATGGCTTTTCCTTTGAAGAACTCATTGTAATCAGGAAAGTTTAAAGCACCTCCCTACCCACCAGACACATATACCACCGCAAACTCTGTGGCAATTACTAGAGAACATTATGCATAAAATTCTATGACAGTGCAAATAATGGGAATAGTGGAAGAAAAGTTAGACTAGACCTAGAAAGACCATGTAAGAGATTATCAACTAAGTCATTTATCATCATGAATGATCAGATAATTAGAGTTTCCATTTCTAAATAATATTTAAAATAGTAATTTTTAAAAAGGCTTCTTTATAGTATATTATATATACTATGTTGCTAGTATCCATTAGCAGGTGATGGATACCTAAATTAGAACAAAAACAGCAAAGAGAGGAAGGCAGGTAATGAACCACTATAATGAAGAACTTACACGACTGTGAATCACAATATGAGAGAGAAAATGAGAGAAAGGGAATAAATTTGGCTCCAAGTTCTGAGGTCTGAATGCCTAAATCAAAATAAGATATCAATAACAAAGCATTCAGAACCAAACTAGGGCTGGAGAGGGAGAAAGAAGTGTGGCATTCTAGACATATTGATTGCAAAGAAGACTCTACCTACAGCCAGCATTTATAGATAAGACCTAGAATTCAGTGTTGTTATATATTTGTAGTCATGATGAGAACATTAAGAAGGGGGGGAGTACAAAGCCAGGAATGGATTCACCCACATTTGAAGTCAGCTGAAAATGGTGAAATGAGGGGGAAAAAATAAGCAGAAGCAGTCTGAAAATTAAGAAGAGAAATACGACTTAACCTAGATAGAACCTGATAGATGTATTAGGTATTGCTTTAAAATAAAGATTATGAATTATCCTCTGCTCTAGTAAATTCCTTCCCCAAGAGCACATTTTTTTTTCTGGCCATTCATTTGTTAGTGGCCATGGAAACAGGTTAGTTTTTGAAAATTCATTTCAAAATACGAAGAAGGAAATTTTTATAGTATGCACAAGGGTATGTTTTTAATTACAAAGTAAGAATATGAAAGAAAATATGATGAAATACACTATAATTGACTTACATTTTATGGGAAAGAACAGAGACACTGAGCTTCTTCCAGTTTATTTGACTGCTCCCAATTGCCACACTGCTGTAAACTGCCACCAGCAAGTCTTAGACTTTAGAACAATCAAAATAAAAGACCATATAGAGACCTGCATAATAAATATAGGATTCCATTTAAAGCCAATGTGTTTTATATTTTTACTTTTAAGCAGAGGCCTCTTTCTTATATTAACATTGAAAGGAGCTACCAATAGTTCATAAATCCAAGCCTGTAAAACAGCATGCCTCCCACTGATAATCCATATTGCAAGTTTTTATAAGCTCTTTCTGGGGAAAAGCCCTCAATTCCATAGGCCACAAAAAAAAGAAAGAGAAAGAAAGAAAGAAGAAAGAAAGAAAGAAAGAAAGAAAGAAAGAAAGAAAGAAAGAAAGAAAGAAAGAAAGAAAGAAAGAAAGAAAGAAAGAAAGAGAGAGAGAAAGAGAGAGAGAGAAAGAGAGAGAGAGAGAGAGAAGGAAGGAAAGAAGGAAGGAAGGAAGGAAGGAAGGAAGGAAGGAAGGAAGGAAGGAAGGAAGGAAGGAAGGAAGGAAGGAAGGAAGGAAGGAAGGAAGGAGAAAGGAAGGGAAGGGAAGGGAAGGGAAGGGAAGGGAAGGGAAGGGAAGGGAAGGGAAGGGAAGGGAAGAGAAAAGAGAGAAAGATAAGGAAGAAGAGTCGCATAAGAGTGGCCTGTGTCTATGGGACAAACAGTTCAAAGAAACCTAACTCAAAACATTGGTATTAAATAATTTAAATATAATCTAATCAACCTATACATGAGTCTATTATGATTATTTCTTTCATCAAAGGGAAGCAGTAATATTTGGAATCAGAGCAACTGCTGTCTGAATTCTAGTTCTGCTACCTACTAGTTATGTGACCTTGAAAATGTTAGGGATTCTTGTTTTTCATATATATAAAAAAATGATTTTATATCATTTGCAGGGTCATAGGGTAGGTTAAATGAGGTGGCATATATAAATTACCAAGAACAGGATTTGGAATATATCTGTACTGTGTAATTGGGTGAAATTAGTTATAAATAATAACAATCTTGTTTACTCTTTTTTATCTACCACCGTTTTATCGAGTTGTACTAGTGAGAAAAAGCAGCATTTTTGTAATGACATTTTCAAAATTACACATGATTAACGCAATTTCCACCAAACTGTATTGCTAATTTCTCTAGCCTTTATGACTACCTATGATTAATGATTTCTTAGCTCGTAATAAATGTGATAATGTTATAAGTTCTGTAACTTGAAACATTTTAAGTAAGACAAATGAGTTGATTTATGCAGTCTAAGACAGGTAGGACAACACATACTTGACCCTCATTCAAGATATATAAAATAATTTATGATAGGAGTTCAAGACTATTTAGGAGAGAAAAACACATCATGCAAGGAAACAGAAACTATACTTTAAAAAGCACTATGAGCCTTCAGTTGATTATAAAATACAGCATGATCATTAACAATATTCCTTTGGTTAGTCACAGGAGAATCATTGACATTCTCTGTGCCTCAGTATCCTTGTTTGTTAAATGCCAATAGCAATATTTACCTCATAGTGCTTTAAGGTTTAAATAATAATATATATATATTAATATATATATAATGTATATATATATGGTACATAGCTTTCAAGAATACAGTTATTTCTCAGTGATTGGTTATTGTTATTACTCTTTCTTGAATTCATTAGTATCTTGGGAAAAAAGAGAAAATACATTCAGCTAGAATTATGAAGAGATTTAAATGTTGGAACTATTTTCAGAGGTGTGAGCAATGAAATAGTTGGGGACCTGAGGATTGGCAATAGTCAGATGCCACTATCACGAGGTCTGTAGTGCAAGCAAGAGAACAGTGTTACTATACATGTAGTCATAAAGGGACACAGAGAGTCAACATGGAAAGGGGCGGGGAGAAGATCCCTATTTCCAACTAACCAACCCAACAAGAAACTGGAGGGCAAGAAGTTAAGATGCTGTGGTTCATGGGAATCAGCTCCCCAGGTCTCCAACTAGGGAAGAAAAGGTCAGAGAATGGATCTAGGGAAGTAGGGTTACACAGACCTAATCCAGCCCAAATATTTACTGAGTAATTGAATCACACCTTTTATCCCCAAGGAATAATCTTAGCCCAGGGCCTATATTTTGCTCACTGCGTTGCTTCCTCAGTTCCTAATCCATGCCACATCTGTTTCCATTTTTAGGAGAGATAACTAGTGTGACAGTTGTGTCACATCTGATCTCTTCTGGAGTTTTGATCAGTGGAGGGGAAGCCTTTATTTTGAGACACATAGTTATCTTTCACTATTTCAATTTATAGTCAAAAGGAAGAAAATTCTTGATTATTAAAAAATGCCATAAGCTTGATAAATCTAAGTTGTCAATTTGTTCATGCAAAAGACAGAGGTGTCAAAATCTAACAAGTCTTTTAACATTTTCAGTGATTCTTTGGAAAAAAGCAATGGCCCACTTTATATGTGGTCATTTATAAGATCTTCCTCAGAAGATGATTTATAATTTTAATGGGGCTCAGACAGGCTTACCCAAAATATGCCAAAGTGACATATTGATTATTTTGAATTAAAGTTACTTGAAGACACTTGATATTTTTTTATTAAACAAGAACATCAGAAAAGCAAACAAGTCAGAGAAAGTTAATTATGCAAATGAGATGCAAAAACAACTTTTATTTCATTGGTGAAGATGCATTATACAAAAGGCTGAAAGTACTGGAATATCTGCACGTTCCCTGATCCCCTCATTTTTGTGAGCAGTGTAAAAATCTTGCTACTTCTTTACTAATTCAGCACCCAAACCCTCTTTGTCTTATCAATTTCTCACACATTTATGATTGCTTTGTCTAAAAATTATAAAAACTTCCTGCGTTGGTCATTTTTATAGGTCTCATATTTATGAGACTTCTGTTTGTAGGAAACTAAACTTGGTTTTCTTTCATTAATTTTATGTCTATTTAGTTCTTAGACTAGAAGAACCTAGAAGGATTAAAGAAAAAAATGTTTCCCTCTCCAACCAATTCTAAGACCCACTTTTAGCCAAAGATTTGATATTCCATCAGCAAACAGTCTAACGAATAAGCCTGAATCTTAATATTTGACAAAGACTTTCCCCTTGATCAAATTTAGTCAGCCTCCTCACGGTTTGCTTTCTGACTAGGATTTGCTCTTGAGCTCTGTCCTTTGCCTGTTTAGTCCAGCTCCAGCAACAATTTTGTTTGATTAGTTTAGCAGAAATCTCCTACCCTTGACATCTGATCAAATTTCTAAATTCCTTGTCCTCCACCCTGGATATACCATATTGAAGACCTGCCTTCAGCCTTCAGTCAATTTAGCCAGAATCTCTCCTTATCCCTGATGTTTCCTCTTAGTGATTTTCCATTTGCTGTCACCTCCACTTGTCCTTGTATTCAGTGTTGAGCTCAATCTTTCTCCGCTACTATAATACCCACTAAAGTAGGCTACCTAAATAAAGTTTGCCTTAGTACATTTTAACAAGTGTCAAAAGTAATTTTTTTCTTTAACATATCAGTAGTCTGAATGAATTGGTATAAATTTGTATTTCATGTTTTAATAATTGTTATAATATATACATAATATAAATATATATCACATCATTCACATATTCATGTACATGTGTATATATATGTATATGTATATGTATAAGTATACATATATGTACCAAAAATGATTAGTAGAAGTCTTTAATAGAAAATAAAGTACTTTCTAGAGCACATTCTTCATAGTTATCTAATTCTAATAAATCTATGCCTTTCAATAACTTTGAACTTTTTAAAACTCTGTAAATTGTAGCTATCTGATTGAAATGGAAATAATTCTTGACCATAGACATGCAAATGAATTACTTCAGTAGAGGGACACTTGACTCTCCACCAATCACTTATGGGAGAAATCAGCAGTCATACCTATTTGTAAATTTATTAAAACATTCCTGATTACCTATATCTGTGTGGTATTTTCAATTTTCCCTTAAACCTGTTGTGATATCCTTCTGGTTTCCACAATAATTAATGAATAAATAAAATCTTTGGCACATGTTCATTTTATATTTGTATAAGTATCATAATTTTACCTTTTAAAAAAATTTAACAGGTATTACTAGTATTCTACAGTTTTACAGATGAAGTAATTGGGACTCAGAAAAATTAGGTAACTAGCCTATGGTGGCACCATTAGTAATCTGAACTCAAATGTTGAAGTCAAAGTACATACTTTTCCCAAACACTATAATTTTATTAATATAAACAAAATCACATGGAGTTTGTATACTAGAGCATTGAATAGAACATTGGATCATATGTAGCATGGAAACTCAACCAACTAATAATTACTACTGATCAGATAATTAGTGACTAGAATTGTTAATTACATTTCATATTAGTTGCTGTGTGTTAATAAAAACAATAATAGCTTTGTGAAACATAAAGTAGCATGATACAAATCCAACTATCAAAATATATCAATAAATTATTTCAATTAGAACTTTTAGAAGTCTCAGGTATATTTTTCTTCTCTCCTTGATTCCTAGGGTTATCAGAGCACATTGGCTAATTTTGATTGATTTTATACAACATATATACGTAATAAAAAAAAGAAGAATCAGAGAAGGGGGGGAAGATAAAACAGAGGAAAAGGAGGAACAGCAGACTTCTAAACATGATAAACTATCAAGTGTATATGTGTGAGTTCAGAATTATTTTTTGCAGTTTTATGACACTGAGAAAGTTATTTAATCTGAGTTAAGTCCTTTTCATATAACATGGGTGTAATACCAACTAACATTAACCTATTAAGATAATATGAGATAGTTATTATAAACCATCTGGCATGTAAGTAAATTTTCATTATTTTAATTCCCTTTGCTCAACCCTATCCCTGCCCCAGATCTCCCATTCAAAACACAGTGAGGCAGCACCCGACAAGAATTTAGAATACACGTCACTATTAAGTCGTGCCAGACAGCAGAAGTGAACCTGAATCTTCAACTAGATTTTGTTTCTGCTCTGTACCTGTACAATATGAATTACCAGTAAGACATTTACAAAACAAGTAATTTTAAGACTTATACTGTGAATATAATGAAAAATGTGTTTGTCTTAAAAGAAATGTAAGATGAACAAATGCCAAATGACTCAGAAGTTCTGATCTCCATCAGTGTCTGAAAGAGAGATTCATAGTGGTAACAGTGTGACATCCTGGGGGGACAACTTTTATGCTGTGGTTATCTTTGCACTCAGCTGAAGTGACAAGCTAATATAGACTTAAAGCCATTTAACATGACACAGTGCTCTGCATTTCCTCACTTAGCGACAGTTTTTTGTGGGGTAAAAGGATAAGAGAGTGTTTGTTTTAAATCACATTCCCAATGTAGTTCAACAAAGATAAGTGGTTAAATATTGAGAACATCAATTTTTATTATTCTACTTTCTTATATCGTCCTCGGTGACTTCTCTAATTTCCCCTTCCCCAAAATCTTGTAGAATGTTGCCCCCTCATGAATCTCTCTGAGGTAACTAAACATAGAAACTAAATATACCAACTCTGAAATTTCTACAAACAACCCCAAACTATCTTCACACTTTATACTAAATATAAATGTAAAATACGAAGTTAAAAAATATTATTATTGAATGGACAATTCATAAGTTGTTAACAACTGCTTTAAGATAAATGAAATTTTCTCTCATATAGAGGGGAAAAGATTGCCATAAAGAAAACACAAAAGGATAACATAGACATGAGGTATTCCTTGAATCTCTGGCAATCAACAATAGATGAAGATGCTGCATTAGACATAGAGATATTAAACAGGAAGCAGTTTCTTCTGAGGAAAGGTTTTTTTCAGGTCTCCTGGGATTCAATGTTTGAATTCATAACTATGAGGCCATAGTAGAAGAACCTATATGTAAATGCAGGTTCCGTGGCCTCTGTCTGTCTTAGGCATTCTTGCTTATCTGGATAGTAAAGTATTGGGGACCAAATAAATAAACAGGGTATTTTTGCAATCTGGACAGAGGTGCTGGACCCAAACCCCACCTCATTTGCCTAGTTAACAAACAGCTACACCTGATTCTTGTTTGTTTCACTCATGTTCTCCAGAGGAGGCTGGAAGCTAGTTTCTTATTAGTATAAAGTAGATTTGGGGGTTGTCTTTGAGTTGCCTTGGAAACTTAATTGAATTGCTGATGGACCACATTTTTTCTATGAATAAAAGTGGATGTGTTTCTGGGAGCAGGCACGGTATGGCTAAGGAACTAGAGACTGTTTGCTGTGGCGTCCTCCTGAACCCATCTGTGTGTGTGTGTGTGTGTGCGTGTGTGTGTGTGTGTGTGTGTGTGTGTATACACACACACCTTTAAGTCCCTGTCTATCATTTATTTCAATTCCAGACCTATTCCCATTCGAAGACACCATAATAGACTCGTCGTGGCTGGACTGCGACAGTAAAGAAGATCAGTCCTACAGTTCCATCACCAGCGATGGCAAGGACCAAGCTTCTGTCACTGAGTAATACCACAGCAAGTTCACATGGTCACTTCACCTGATGCCAGTAACATTCATAGTGCTGATCATGTAATCAGTTCAGATGAAACTATTCCAGCTATATGCAGTCACACTTAGTCCTGCAGAAAAAATGTACCCCAGTAGATAACTAAGGTATGAATAATGCAAAATTCCATGTGTTAGAAAATAGCTATATCTGCTAACTGTCTTGTTACTCTCAATTAACAAAATATGTGTCAGTGGTTAATGTAATAATATATCATCCCTGTTGGCTAAGTAGTCACGCCACCCTCGCAGCCATGAACATGCAGGTGCACATTAGATTCGGACAGATGGTAATGAAACTGGGAAGCCAAAAACTGGTGGGCCATTCCTTTATTCTAGCCTTGCAAATGGCCGGTGAGTAAAAACACACAGAGGGCACCAAAACCCACTCATACATTCTCTGTTTCTACAACCAGGAGAGTCTTTTTCAGTTTTTCCTAGAATCAAAGGCCCCCTACCAGCCTCAGTCCCCTCTAGTTACCCAACTCCTTCTCTCTGCACAAACTTGGCAAAACTTGGCCTCCTTCTTCCTCCTTCTTTTTCTCTTAAAAATTTTGGCACAAAAACCCCTCATGCAGCACATATTAGCATAACAAAGCCCCTTCCCAAGCAGGAAGGTAATTAGCAGTATTACCTGGCAGCACAATTTACCTGGGCAGCCACCATTTCTAAAAACAAAAGTGAGCAAATCCAGAAAATACAGATTTTACAAACTCATTTGCCCAACAATCCCTTTTGGGGCTTTTTCTGTTCCAACCCAACTAGTCCACCATCAACTAGTGTACTGAAATTGAGTTCTGACACTAACTATCTGGAAGTAGTATGGACCCCACATGTTAAGGTCTCAGTCTTTATAAGAATATCCCTACTCAGATGCCAACCACAATTTCAAGGGATCCTCAGACTGACTGCACTACTGACCAACTAGCTACACATTTGGGGCTTTCCATGACTCCTCTTACATTTGATAATTTGCTAGAATAACTCACAGAATTCAGGAAAGTGCTATACTTACAATTAGTTTTGTTATGATAGAAGTCAGAGCAGCCAAATAAAAAAACATATAGGGAAAGGTCTGGGAGTATCTTAAATACAGAACTCCCATGCCCTCAACCCATGGAATCAGGGTACATCACCCACCAAGGACATTGATGGGTTCAACCACCAGCAAGCTCCACTGAGATTTTACTGTGGTTTTATTATAACCTTGGCCACATAATTGAAATTAATCTCTAGTCCTCCTCCACTTGCTGGAAGTTGGACACATTCAAAGTTCCAATTCTCTAATCACATGGCTGCCTTATGACCAGCCTCCTTCCGAGTCACCTCATTAGTATAAACTCAAGAGTGATCCAGGGGACTCATGAATAACAAATACACTCTTATTATTCAGGAAATCCCTAGGATTTAGTCCTCCTGCCAGTATCCAGGGACAAAGCCAAATCTGTATTACACAACATGGGACCATGTGTTGTCATTTTTAATGAACCTCGAGACAAGTCCTGAATGTGGAACTGATGATTGAATCATGTATTGGGAAGTATTGGTCACGTGTTCCTTCTGTACCAGAACCACAGGATCAGCTTCAATAGTTAATTAAAACTGTCAGCTCTCTCAAAGCTTATCCTATTTTTAGAAATAAATGGGGCTTGTAGCCTGAAAACTGAACTGCTTTGGGACATTGATGCCATGTGGATGGACCCACACAATCTACAACATTTAGCACTCTCATTTTTCTCTTATGGTTTTGTTTGTTTTACACTCTAAAAAATTCTTGATTCTCAGTCGAAAGTAAAGGACTTCCTCCCTAAGTCCTGACAGTCTTAAGCGATACCATTCTTTTAATATATCCAGTTTGAAATAGTTGATGCTCTGTATCAAACACCTCTTAAGAGGTTGTGTATCTATGAAATCTGCAACAGAAAGGTGTTAATGATCAGATCTCTCACGGTACCTCAGGATGGACAGGATGCCAGTCCTTCCCAGCTAGAGTTTCTCTCAGACACTTTTAGTACACGTCCTGGAGATGAGTTCTGTGAAATAGTTTATCCTACTGAAAAGTTTCAGAATGAGCCTCCCCAAAATGTGCCACTTTGGCATGTGGACTGCTTTGAGTTGAAGGCAATCAAGACCCAGCAGATTCAAGAAAAACTTTTACCTCTCCCTTAACTGCTTAAAAGAATTTAGACAGAGGGTCTGCTCCAGAAAGAGACATATCATCAGAGGTGACTATGAAGAGTATGGGCTAGGTGTGGTAAGCTGAGAGGTGGGGGTGGAGGAAAGGGCTGGGAGGCTCAGCATTGCTGGGAGTTCAAACTCCTCTCTGTGTCCCATTGTGCCAGCATGGCATGGAAAACGTTTGTTTACCAAGCATTTGCTCTTCCCATCTTCCTATAAATCCTGTTCCTCTCTTTTGAACTCCCAGACCCTTACCCCTTCTCCTTAGCTCAGGGTGGTATAGAAGTCCTTTTGCCAATTAAATTTGTTTTTCTCCTCTTAATCAGTGTTATGTCAATTTGACTATTAGAGCTGCCAAGGAACCTACAGGACAGAAGAAGGACTTTTCTCTCCCTACACCATCCTGCCCTCCAATTCCTATAGAACAGACAACACTGGCACTAGAATTTGCAGGCTAAGGCTAAGTTGAAATTTTCACTTAACCTCTCTGAACTTCAGACTTGTCATCTGTAAAATAAAATTAATGTCATCTGTAAAATAAAAACAGTGTCATAATTTTACAATGATGATAAAATATGATAATACTTGTAGAACTTTCAGGCACTGTAGAAGATGAAGTTGTTAAAACAGGCAGAATCTTAACCTACTCTGAAGTTATTATGTTTATCAAAACTTTCATTGACTTTTTTTTTCTGATAATCTCTCTTGGCTCTAACAAAAGGCCACTTAGAGTCCTGATGTAAATTCAGTAGTTACATTCCCACCCTTGTCAAAATGAGTGGGAATAGACAATAAACCCAAAAATGTTTCAAAAGCCTGCCAAAGAGGAAGCCAGTCACTATACAATGCCCATAGTTCCTTCAGCTTATCTTTATGCAGTGATAAATGGCTCTCTATAGTAAGTCAAATAATTCAATTTGCATCCTAAAAAAAATGCTAAATTTGTCCCCCTGTATTTTTGATAGCTAAAATAAACATCCATAAACACCAAATACCTATATTTAGAATATTCTTCAAAGATCTCCATCTCGAATTGACAGCCATGTGTTTCCAATCAAAATACTGGATAGGACAATTTTTGAGAATGATAGTCAACCAGTGTGTTTTGATCTTCTTTCACTCATGCCTCTTTCTGTGCTTTCTCCCATAACCTCAGTGGATTCACACCAGCCAAAGACTTGGAGATTTGAGGATTTGAGAGGGAAACCTGCCTCCACTTGTGAGTAGTGCAAGAAAACGAGTACCCACTGAAGACAGCCAGGGTTTAGTTTAGGCAAGAAAGTAAAAAGAATGCTTTGTGACAACACAAGGAGGAAGAGAATTTGCAGACAAGCAGGAATGAGTCTCAGAGGCATCCTGGAAGTTTGGGTACAAATTTGGGTGGAGGGGTCAGATCAGGGCTGTGCAAAGCACTGTAGAGAAAGGATTCCAGGTGGTGAAAGATGGAAGGAGAGGCGTGTACTTCTGGTGGTAAATGAGATACAAATGGATGTGAGGCACGAGGGATTTGTTCTCTTAGTGAGGAAAGTCAATACTATTGCTTACCTCCAAAGGGAACCTCCCAAAATAGCTACCCCTGAGACTGTGGAATGCCGCAGTGTGATGGGGTTGCGAGGCTACAGTTAACCTCTGGAGACTGTGCCATACAAGGTAATAGGCATGCCTAGTATCAGATCCCAAAAAGTATAATGGCCCTTAACACTGCTGAGATGGAGGAAGCAGGAAAATGGAGAGATTCAATGTAATGGTACTCATGATCAAAGTCTTTGTATCTTTCTCTTATTGCAGACCAGCTTTTGAAATTATTCTTGTAACCTGATGGTATCAATAATAAATAAGATTAAAAACATAAAGATTTTTATACTAACAGAATTCTTTTACCTGCTTGCTTTCCAACTATGGGCCAACAAAAAAAATTAATAAAATTAATTGGGTAAAAAGATTTACCACCTAAGAACAACGTCAGTGATCAGTTAAAAGGTTGAGAAATGTTTAAGAAATATTGTTATATTTGCAAAACTCCTGATAGAAACAAAGAAAACACGCTGAGTCAGTGGGAAAAAATATAGTCAGAAACCATCATGATAGAGGAAAGTGGTGACACTGTGGTACTGGAAATTCCCTCCTCTATTAGAAGGAAAAATGTGTAATAACACATATATCATTCAACAACCACATTACACAGCTCTCCTGAATAAAGCATTCCATTTCCATCCCTCCAGCACTGTTTTAACATTTGTTTCATACATGAAAGTCTCTACCCCATGATCAATCCTTATCATCATTTCTCTGAAACTGAAAAAAAAAATGCAAAAAAATGTTTTCACTCTTTAATTTTGCTTATTTGTCAACTTACAGACACTCCTATGGCTTTATGTTATATGTATAGGAGCATCTACCTAGACAGTTAACTCATAAAACATAAATTATAGCCTCATTGTATAACTCTTCTATTGGCATGGTGTTGGGTGTTAAAAAAAGGCCTTATATATTAAAGCCATAAATAAGTAAATATATATGTGTGTGTATATATATGTTGATGTATATGATGTATATGTATATGTAGAGAGAGCACCACAAATGACCCAAGTTATGAAATCTTTGTTGCTTCTCTCCATGAGTCCTGTTGGGTTGGGCTGCCCTCACTAAGGCTCCTGTTTCACCTAATCCCACAGCACACATTGTGGGGTCAGATAGGGGCTAAGAATTCCCTGTGCAATTGAGGAAATAGCTTCTCTGATTGCCTCACTCAGCAGCACACATTGTCTCTACCCCATTCTCCTGTAACAACCTTGTGAAGCAGGACCTTCACAATTACCTGACTCACCCTTAAATATAGCTTTTTACAGGGACTGAAGCAGTCAGCCTTTGCTAGCCCACACTAGAGAAGATCTACTTTCTGCTGAAGAGTTGCATCCACAGCATACAAAGAAAGATACCACTGAATTTGGCTACTAAGCCTACACAGTGGCCAGAATTAAAGAGGGAGAGAATTAAAACTAGGAGGCTGGCATCTCTGTAGGGAGAGTGATAGACATAATGTGGCTCTAACGTGGCAAGGAGCATCAAGAAGCATTCCACAGTTCAGGGATCTCAGAGTTGTATGTACTTTTTAATTACCTCTTCATCAGTGAGACATTAAGCAGCTGCTTCCACAGAGAAGTCTTCAAATGTGAAAAAAGTAAAAAAAAAAAGTAAGTCTTTCCTCCAGATCAGGTCAACCTTGCTGAAGTGACAGAGCAAGGAGGGAAATCCTGTATCCAAGTTGCCTTTGGGCAAAAAATAGAAGAGACTATTGTGGCAGTTGAGATATAATGAAATCAAAAGATATAATTGCAGAAAGAAGGGATATCCCAAAACATGACTGTGGAATGGCTGGATAACGTCATAACCAACATATTGTGGAGCAGCCTTGATTGAGAATGTGGTTGCTTCTTTTAGAAACCAAGATTCAAGCTAGCTAATGTTCGAGTCACCTATAACAACCAACCTTTAGGAAGTGGAACATTTTGTGTAAGCATCAGATTCAGGGAGAGAAAAAAGACAAAAAACTACCTGAGGAATCACTGATAGTAGCCTTGTCTTTGCTAATGAGAAAAAGCAAAATTATCTAAAACCATGTTACATTGAAGACCTAAAATTCTGCCACTACCCCCATCTAATGAAAATATAAAACAACTCCCATTTCCAAGAGAGAAATAATTAGATGATGTTGCTGAATTAAAAAGGTTTTGTTAGTGTAAAAAAAAAAAGTGATATTAGTAGAAAAATTATGTCTCAGGAAAGTCTGAAAAACAAACAAATACCCATGATCCTGATTTCCAGAGGTAACCACTATTATTTTTTCTTTCTTCCTTCTATTGTCTATGTACATTTTTACACAGTTAATATACTAAATGTAAAACATTATACCCTGCTTTTCAGTTATTATAATAAATGACTTCCAACTGACTTTGTATTTTAATATACCTGGTTTACTTGTTACAAATTATTTTTGTTATTTTAGGTTATGTAAAATGCATAGTAGTCTACTGTATAAATGTGATACCTAGTGACAAACTACCAAACAGTTTGGGAGCTCTTGCTAGGTTAAATCACTAGGCTAAACAGAAGAATCTAATTACAGTGGAATTTCTGCCTCCAGTATAGTCAGAAACAGGGAACCCCAGTGACACTATATACAAATGAAGAGTTGGGTAGAGCCTCAGGGAGCTTCCACTCCTGCATCGTGCCAGTTTTTACTTTGGCTAGTCTATTTGTAAATAAAAGAAAGCCAAAGACCTAAGAATTCTTTTGTGATTATTCTCTGTCAACCCTCTATAATCTCCTGGGGTCTATTAAATCCAACTTCAAATATCATATTTCTATAACTCTCCCTGATTCTGTCTCCTCTAGAATGTCTCAATTGTTCCTCATTTGTACTCCCATGGAGCTTTAAACAAAACTCTGTAATTTATCACATTTGTTGTATTAATTGATATACTGTAATTATTTAATCCCTTCTTGTGTCTATGAATTCTTTGAAAGCAGAAATGTAACCAAAGAATACCTGCTCGTGCTGCCAGACAAGGATTGAATGGTGATAATGTGCTTTTAATCAGATAACCAGCAATCTGAGAAGGCACAGGGCTTCAGATACAAAGTGTACCTTAATATCTCTTTTCAAATGGGCCTTTTATAGTGATTTCAGGGTGGTTAGTATCAGTTAAAATCATAAACATATGTGATTAGCCAAACAAGGATGGAGGCAGTGAATTTTTGTCTGGATTGTATTCAAAAACTTTAACATATGTCTTTTCAGATTGTCCAGTCAAGTTGTTTCATCTTGGAGATCTTTTGATTGATATTAGGGCATCTGGTCTATTCCCAGATCTTATGAATGATCAATCACACCATCTAATTCTGCAAAACAAATTCTTAGCCAAGTATCCTTGGAGAAAAGGCAAAAGCAAATTATATGAAATACATTTTCTAATGCTAACCCCTTATCCTTCTTAGCACCTTTCAGAAATATTTTCTAATATTTTTCTCAGAATCTAGGAATGACTAATAGAGAGTATAGATTCAATAAACATATTTTTGAGTAATTGTGATTGAATAATTTAAAGGGTGTAAACCAAAACTAATTTTAGGCTGTAATAAAAAATAATAAATATTTATTTAAGCAAAAGGAGATGCAGCAAAGGAGACATGGATTCAGATAGAAACCTATGTTGTGTTCCATAGAGACAAAGGGGAGGTCACTTTTTAAAATGAATGTTCCTGCTCAAGTTTTCAATTAGGTCCATTTTATGTAAATGAGATATCTAAACTGCGCAGTTATGATTGGACAGGGCAGGTCTCAGTCCATTGGCAGAAAGATGAACCCATGATTTCCCTGCAGTTATTGTCTCGGACAGCATGAAGAGACAGTGCATAGTGAGGAAGCTAGGAGTTCAGCCTGTGATTCTTCCTAGTATAGGAAGTAGTGAGGAGCCCCTGTCCACAAATGGTCACTAGACTCTTATTATTCATAAAATTTGGGACCTTGACCACAGGGAGTCCATCTCAGCAGATAAATTCTTTCTTAGAATTCACATCAAATAATTTTTTTTCTAGGGTTCACAAGCAAAACTCATTTTGCTAAAAATTTGATAAAATATACTTTTAATTATTAATAGATATAAATATATCTACTTTTCAAACTATATTTTTAAACTAGGTGTTTTTGTAGAATTCTCAAATCAACATTAAGATCTCTTTTACTTCCTGAAATGTGCAAAAATGCGTAACAATACTTTGTTTCAAAAGAATTAAATGGCTATTACTTTTTGTATCAGCAACTTGGTATTGTGATGGTTAAAACTACCGATTTGGGTAATGATAGAAGCCACAGGAGAGACAAATACTCTGCAGCTTAACAGAAGTTTAAGAAGCTTTCTCTTTGAATCTAGATTGCCAAGGAGTACTATAAAATTATTTATCACCTTTTCCAACTGTCAAACATCCATATCAATAAATTCTACATCTTGTTCATGAGGACAGCACAGGAGAACAGAGGACAGCTTAAGTGGCTTATCCACAATGACATAAATCAGGAAGGAAGTAGTAATCCATGATTATACATTTTCTCAAATAGATTTGGAACATCTTAAGATAATTTGAAGAGCTTTAATCCTTGGGGGGTAAAAATCTACTCTGAGTTCATGGGAAGCTTCCAATACTGTTTCTCAGTTCTTTCTATCTTTTACTTTTTTTCTGACTTTATTTCATATTCTTTGCTGTTTATTTTAAATTTATAGAAGACAAAAATAATTTTATATAAACTGCCATATATTATAAATGCATATTTTACAAACATCAGAATATTAAATAATTGAAATAAATAAATATATTCACTAGGCATGGTATACAGTGCAGGATACATGAGTTTGCTCACACACATCCATTTAATTAATTCAATTTAAATGTCACCGAATAAATTCATTTTAATTTTGCCCAATATTGATCCCAAGTGAATGTAGTCCAGTCCCTTTGGAGCGGAGTTATATATTATAGCAACCACCACTGCAGAGAGCCTAAGAAGCAATTGAATCAGAGAAACTTCATATAAATGGGCAAATTGATAATTTTAAAAGAAATTAACTCTAACACAGAGAACTATTTGCTTTTTCTTTTTTTTTTCTCTTTTTCTTTTAGTAATTGATAGTAGTTTCTCTTTAGCCAGATAATAGAAGGCTGATTGTGTCGGTATGGCACAGCCATTAAGAGGCTGGGAAAATGTCTCTCTGCATATGACTTTTCTTTCACTAGCCCTGAGACAGCACAAACATCCCGGTATAGCCTAGTACTGAGACAATTCTTTCAACCTACATACTTTCCTTAGGTGGCTTCCTACTGGGGAAATTATAAAGACTCCCAATCTGGGCAGAGCCACACTTTCAGGGCTCAATAAAGACACAGCTACTCCTAGGAAGAGATTGCCCTAGAGCCATCATCACAGTGAAAGGTATTTATTTGGCCAGGACAATTAGAAAACAGGGTGCTGATTGGAGAGCCGTGAGTAAGCCAAGCATCATCTTGGATTGGTTTAATCATGGTAGGTTATAGCTCTACTGGAACATTTCAAATAGCAGAAAGCATAAACCAATGAACCACTCTCCTTTCTTTTATTATGATTGCAGCCATTCTCATTGTCCACTTGGAACCAAAGATAAAAATTATAGTAACTTGATATAAAGTATTCAGAGATACACACACAATTTTCACCACTTTAAAAAATATTAAGAACATTTCCTTTCCCCTTATATAGCTTTTAGTGAACTTTTCATTTTTTTTTTAAATTTCCAATATTAACTAATTTAAAGTAATGTCTCATTTAGAAACCTGTAGTCAATGATTTTTCAACTCTATCAGCCTTGGAAAGAAAAACAAATCCTTACTCTTATTTTCGTTTATAAATTGTTTTATTAAAACTTGCTTCTTGTTAACATTGACAGTAACTTTTCAAGGATATATATCTAGAAGTAACATTTTTAAGTCAGAATAAGTGTTTCTTCAACTTTATTGAATAATGCCAAATATTTTTCCAAAGTAGTTAATTTATATTCCCACCAGCAGTGTATGTAAAAGTTTCCATTTTTCTACATCTTCATCAATATTTGATATCAAAAGACACTTTAACTTTTGCCAATCTATCAGATTTATACTATTATTTCATTGTGGTTATCATATGCACTTTAGGCTGGTTAAATTATTGGTCATAAGTGATTCATCTTCTTTGGAATATCTTTTAATATTTATGCCCATTTCTTTTTATGCTACTTGCATTGCTATAATTTATATTTATTTCATAATGATTGTTAATTATTACAGCAATTTTGTATTCTAGAACAATGTTATTTTATTAGTTTTATGGTTCAGAAACATCTCTCAGTTTGTAGCTTTTGTCTCCCTTTTTCAATTTTTTCTGCGATAAAATTCTTGACTTTATTTTTCATTTACTTATGTTTTAATATTTTATTTATTGATTTTAGAAAAGAGGAGAGAAAAAAAGGGAGGGAGAGGTGAGAAGCATCAACTCATACAGTAGTTGCTTTTGTATATACCTTGGCCAGGCATGCCTGGGGTTTCAAACTGGCAACCTCAGCATTCCAGGTTGATGCTTTATCCACTCACTGTGACACCACAGGTCAGGCAGTTCTTAGATTTAAAGTAATGAATTTATCAATGAATTTAATTGAATTTTAAAGTAAATGAATTTTATTTATGGTTTGTGCTGCGTTCTTTTTCTCTGTTTTAACTTTTTTCTCTCTAAATTTTGAGGTCATAAATCTGTTTTCCTATACATCTTTCTACAAGTATTTCAGCTTTCCCTTTATCATTCTGGTAGCTTTCCTTCTGGAATTGATCCCTCTGAATTATATAAGTTAAAGATCCAACTTTATATTTTTCATATGGATAATCAATCCCAGCACCATTTATTAAGCAATCCATTCTTTACCCACTGACCAGCAAGTCACCTCCATCATGAATCAAATTTTCATATACTCACGAGCTGGTTCTGGACTCTTTATTCTGATTTACTGTTCAATTTGTCTTTGTATGGGTGAATATAATCCTACCTAATTGGCTGTAGATTTGAATAATTCATGGTTTATGGTAGAGAAAGGTCCCTGTGCCATTCTTTATCTCCATCACTATTGTAAGTAGAGATTGCCAAGGTGAAATCCTTTACATTGCGGGAACTAAACTGGATCTGATAAGCCATGAAGAGGTTTGTCTTATACATGTTTCTCCATGAACTTTTGGACTTTTTCAGCTGTGACTGAACATGAGTCTCCCCCTCACTATGACAGCCAGATCATCTTTGTTTTTTGGAGAGGAGCCAACCTGTTTTGCTCGTCAACATCCTTTGTTTGCATATTGGACTCAACCAATCTCTATTGACTTAGCCAAAATCCTTCATTTACATAAAGACCAGATAGAAGATAATATGTGCACACAAGCCATTACAAGCCCTGCCTCTCTTTGTTTTCTTCAGAGCCCAATTTAGGTTATTACCTGAATCTATATCCTGGGTTGTAATCCCTCACTTATTCACATAAACACTTTTTATTCTTTATTACAGCCTAAATATTTTTGTTAATGCTATTTTAACCAATCTTAGCTACTTATTTTAGAATGAGATTTCCAAGTTCTATAAAAAGTTTCATAATTTTTTTAATGAAATAAGTTTTCTTTTCCATTTATTTACTGATTTTAAGGAAAGGAAGGGAGGGGGAGAGAAATATTGATTTGTTCTTTCACTTAGTTATGCATTTATTGGTTGATTATTGTAAGTGCCCTGACCAGAGATCAAACCTGAAATCTTAGCACATTGGGGTGATTCTAACTAATGGAGCTACACAGCCAGGGTCCCAAACTTTTCATGATTTTAATTCAAGTTGTATTGAATCTATATATGAATTTGGATATAAATAATAATTTTTCCTCCATAAACATGACCCAACTCTACATTTATTTTGGTATATCTTACTACTTTTAAAGAGCTTTCTATATATTGATACTTTCTACATAAATTTTTCTACATCTTCTGTTAGATTTGTTCTTAGTATCTTACATTTTTTATACTATTTGAAATGGTAACTAATTTTTAAATTAAATTTCTATTTATTCCCAAGCAATTAACTTTTTATGTTAATTTGTACCTGAAAGTTTTTTTTTAATTTTTTTTAATTCATTTTAGAGAGGAGAGAGAAAGGGAGAGAGAGACAGAGAGGGAGAGAGAGAGGAGAGAGAGACAGAGAGAGAAGGTGGGGAGGAGCTGGAAGCATCAACTCCCATATGTGCCTTGACCAGGCAAGCCCAGGGTTTCGAACCGGCGACCTCAGCATTTCCAGGTCGACGCTTTATCCACTGCGTCACCACAGGTCAGGCTGTACCTGAAAATTTTGATAAGATCTCATCTATTCTTCTAATTTTCTAAGCACAATTCTGGTTTTCATGTAGACAAACATAACACTTTTAAATAATACTATTTTTGTTTTTCTCTTCTAATACTTAGAGGCTATATTTTTTATCTGGACTTCCTTTGTTACTTAGAATTTTCACTATTGAGTAGAGATTACAGAAAGTTCTTGCCTTAATTTTAAAGAAAACAATTTTAATATTTCATTATTATATACATTTTTTCTTTAAAATCTTTTAACATCAAAATTTTTTGGAAGTTTTCTCTATTCTGAATATCCTAGGAGCTTTTAGTATAATGCATTATCAATTTTATTGCATGCTTTGTTTTTTACTTATTGTTAACGTGTTTTCTCCTTAACTCTGTTTATGTAATAAGAATAGATTTTCTAAAATTAAACCAACATTGTGCTTCTGGGCTAATTCCAAGTTGATCATTATGAATTATCTCATTTACATAATGCTGGATACAATTTACTAATAAGTTATCTAGGACTTTTATATCCTTAGTCACCCATGAGTTAACCTGTAATTTTCTTCCTGCTATATCCCTTAGCTGGTGTGTGTCAAGGTTATATTAGCCTCATAAAAAGAGTTGAAGAGTGTTGCCTCTTTTGTTCATCTCTGAAAGAGTTTGCATAAAATTAGAATGAATTGTTTCATTTATCTTTAATGGAATTTGCCTATAAAATTATTTGAACCTGAGATGTTTCTGTTTGGAAAAAATATCTTAAATTATAAATTATTGATTTTATCTTGTTGGTTGTTACAGGACTCAGTTTTATTTACGTAAGTCAGTTTTGGTGACTTTTTTTTAAAGATATATTTTTCTAAAAATTTTCCATTTCATTTAAGTTATAATGTTTTTTAATAACATTATCTTTTCATCTCTTTAATCTTTATTGCATCCATGCTGTGAAGATTAATAAACAGAAGCTTCATGTAAATTAGAGTTGGAAGAGTCTATGCAGGAAATTCTCCCATTCTACCACTCATCACTAATTATCCCAAAAAAGAAGAGTCATAATTTTCGTCTCCAAAAGGAGGATGTTTTTCTACTCAACTATTCCAGCAGCAAGAAGAAAGATCTCCTTACCCAGCAATCACTCAGCCAATGAAAAGCCACTACATTTTGAACTCCCAGTTTTGACCCTTATTTATAACAGCTTCTCTGAATTCCCCCTTTCATCTATGAAAGAATATTTCTCTCCTTTGTTCTCGGGGCTAGTGCATGGTTTACCCTTAGACCTCAAATACTTTATTCTTTGTTATTTTCCTGAATAAAACCACATTGTTGGAAAAATATCTGGCTGTCTATTTAAGGTCAACAATATGTCCTCTTTTTTATTCCTGGTACTGTTATTTGTGTTTTCATTTTGCTGAATAAATTTTGCCAGTGGTTTGCCATATCTCTTAGGCATTTCCATTTACCAACTGGAGACTTCTTTAATTTTTCTTATTGTACTTTTATTTTCAGTTCACTTTTTTTTTGGCTTCTATATTTACAGTGTACCTGGTAGGAATTTGTTCTACTATTCTTTAACTGCTTAATTTATAGATTTTCTAATTTCTTAAATTTACTGTTTAATTTCCAACCTTTCCTCTTTTCTAATACAAGTATTAAAGGTAATAAATTGACCCAGATGTACTGCTTGAACATTTACATTTTCATTGATGTATAATTGATAAAATAAAATGCACAAATTTTGTCTTCATTTTGATGAGTTTTGAGAATTGTGTGTTATGTAATATTATTTATACTGAGATCCAGAATATGGCCATCACACTAGAAAATTTTATCACACCCCCTTTTACCAGTCTTCTTTCTAGACTTCTTATACTCTGATATCTTTATAAATTAGTTTTGTTTGTTCTTAAATGTCATATAAATGAAATATTATAGTATATATTCTCTGTGTTCAAATACATTTTCCTGTTTGTGTCAGTAGGTAGTTCCTTTTTATGGCTGAGTAGTATTCTATCACAACTTATTTATCCATTCTTCTATCAGTATTGAGTCTGTTTCCAGTTTAGGACTCATAAATAATATTTTTTATATAATGTCCTTTTTATTTTTATGTATTTTTTACAATGACCTTTTTCTTGGCGTTGATTGTTGGAAATTTTTATATTTTTTGGACAGTCATATATAATATAAATATTTTCTCATAATCACTTGTTTGAATTTTATATTTTCTGAATGATATATTTTAATCAACAATATATTCAATTTTGAGAAAGTCCAATTTGGTTGTTTTCTCTTTTTTGAGTTAGCCTGTCAAAATGTCTCAACTACCTCCAAGGTCATAAATATATAGTCCTATATTTTCTTCTAGAGGTTTAATAACTAACTTTTATGATTATATGTATATGATCTAACTTAAATTATTTTGTGTATGGAGTGAGATATAGGTCATTGTTTTATTAGAAACATGAGTAGAATAGAAAAACATCTTCCTGTTATAGATGAAAAGTATGATTCTTCCTTTTTGGGATAGTTGATGAGTGGTAGAGTGGTAGAGTTTCCCCCATAGACTCTTCCAATTCTAATTTACATAAGGTTTCTCTTTATTAATCTTTATAGTATAAATACAATAAAAATAGATGAAAAGACAATGTTACAAAGAAGTTTATAACAAATAAAATGGAAAAATTTTTAAATATAACTTTTTAATCTGGCCACTGACATTTTATTTGATTATTATATTTAATTTCAATAATTTTAATTTGATTATTTTTAATCTGCTTAATGAGTTTTCTAATATCTTCATTAATATTTTTGATACTTATCTTTAAACATGAACAAAATTATTTTCTATTCTGTGACTATTAATTTCAATAACTGAATATTTGAGAGTCTCATTCTTATCATTTTTTTCTTCTAGCTTTCATTCTGTGACTTTAAGGTGTCTTGTACTTTGTGATATCTTTCTTTTTAAAATTGGAGCTAGAGTTTCATTTTGGGGCATTCTTGAAACCTGGTGATCCTTAAGATAAAATCTGTTCATGTTTCTCTCATATGCTTAGGAGCCCTACTGATCAAGTATTATATAAAATAAAAGTTTTGATGGAGGTTTTTGTTTCCAGATGGGTTGTGAGAAGTTTGACCTTAAACTCACATGGGGTCAGGATTTTGGTTATAAACTTTCTTCTTTCAACACTTTCATGGTTGAGATAAGGGAATTTCATTCCTGTCTTCTTTTCAATAAGACATAGATTTGGGGGACCTGGGCAAGAGTCTCCTTTTAGCTATCCCAATGTGTGTCGGCTAGGCTTTACAGTCTTTTCCCCAAACTTTGTCCTATTTTTCAAATGTGTCCTCAGAGTCATTTTTTTTTTTCATTTTTCTGAAGCTGGAAACAAGGAGAGACAGACAGACTCCCGCATGCGCCCGACCGGGATCCACCCGGCACGCCCACCATGGGGCGACGCTTTGCCCACCAGGGGGCGATGCTCTGCCCATCCTGGGCATCGCCATGTTGTGACCAGAGCCACTCTAGCGCCTGAGGCAGAGGCCACAGAGCTATCCCCAGCGCCCGGGCCATCTTTGCTCCAATGGAGCCTTGGCTGCGGGAGGGGAAGAGAGAGACAGAGAGGAAAGCGCGGCAGAGGGGTGGAGAAGCAAATGGGCACTTCTCCTGTGTGCCCTGGCCAGGAATCGAACCCAGGTCCTCCGCACACTAGGCCGACGCTCTACCGCTGAGCCAACCGGTCAGGGCCTCAGAGTCATTTTTCATTGGTAATTTCCCCAGGAAAGCCAGCTATCATGTGCTTGCTTAACATTCTGGATTTCTGTGTATCCTGTGTTTAGCCTCTAAATATTTTCCTCACTTTCTTGTTGGCTCTATAATGCATTTAAAATATAGCTAATGTTTTTCAGTCTGAAAATTTTTTTTTGAAGTGAAAGGTTTACTGAAAATATTCAGTACACTACATTATCAGAAATTGAAAATCCATGTTTTCATTCAAATTGTTTACAGCCTCATCAGCTAATAGTGATGCAATTCATACAGTTAGCAACAACAACAAAATACAAAACTAGACATATTATGGGTAGTCTAATAGTTCACTAATTTTGATCTAAATATCTGAGGTTCCAATTACCATTAAGGGTATTTAAAAAGTAAAAGATCATTTTCTGAACTCAATATATCCAAAAATAATATTCAAAATTGGCAGATGTATCAGTTAATTAAGCAGGGGAAAAAAACCAAGTCAATAAAAAGACAAAAACAGACACTAGTCATATTGGTGCAGATTTTCTGAATGACAGCCAATGTACATGACAGATTGTGGACAAAGAGTGACCAGGAGATTCCTGCTGATTAAAATATTAACACTACATTTGATGCCTAACCTACCATAGAAATGAATAGACCACCCTTATATTTTAAGGCCATGGACTCTCACCAAACTGAATGCAAGAATTTGCTCCAAGGTGAGTGTATTTGCAGACTTAATGTCTATTCCCAGAAAAGAAATGGAATCAAATAACCTTTAAAATTAAGCAAAATCTTAGTCAGTATAGGATTATATGTTGGTGGCAGGGATGTCTCAAAAAAACAACCTTGATAGGACTAATGCTTCTGAATGTATTACTCAGACAAGCCATTGACAATCAATTGGTTCAAACATTTCAAATTAGCCCATTTAATTTTTTAAGCTGTATTATCAAATTTTTAGCAGTGCTCACGTGGTAGTAATAATGTCAACACTCCCTGCAGACTTCCCTTTAGCTTCCTTTTTTCCCCAAATCCTGCTGAATATTAGTGCTTTCCAGAATTTAGTGACTGAACACATTCTATTTTAACCAAATGAGTATAAAACACAAATATAAACATACTTAGTCTCATTTACTTTTCCTTTAGCAAAGCCTCTATGCAAATATATTTTGTTTATACTTACTGCTTAATCTTTTATATTTTCCTCCCTCAACTTAATACATCTTCTTTCTCACCAGTATTATTCATACCTAGCTGGTCTCTGAAGTCTCTTTTGTATATTATCTTTTTGGTGCATTTTCTCTTTGAAATGTTTTGCCTCTTGATGTTTTAATGGGGTTGGTATTGTGCAATGGGCCAGTTCTTCTCCCATTTGGGTATGACCACACATCTAATAAAAGCCCACAAATGAGCAGCTTATAAATTCTGCTTTAGACCTCAGGAAGAACACCAAAAGGATACTCTATTCCTTTGGCCTACATTCTGTAGACCTTCTGAATATTAAAGACCACTAAGACCGAGATTAGAATGTGAGCCTAAGGCAAATATGCCAACAAGGTCTGCTTTTATATCAGGCAGGAAGAAACACTCTTGTTTCACAGGTGTAACTGCCTAATTCACCAATGTCAGGGAAGTCTTACAGGTCTTTGGAGACAATGCTCTGTAGTGATATTCCCTACTGAGGGCTAGGAAAGCAGAAGAGAGAAGGGCACTCTACTTGCATCTCTAACTACGGAGATTCCATCCACATAAAGAATTTTGATGCACCCATGCAAATAAAGGTGACAGAAGAAAAGCAAATGAATAGTAATTTTGTCCAAACCTCACTTTTAAATCCTGTGTTAACCTGAAGAGGAGGAATAAGACTGAGTGAGGATTTATAGGTTCAAGGTTCTAGACATCTCTCATACATAGGCTATGTACGAAAAGATGAGTCATGTTGATTAAAAGATGAGCCACGTTAATAAAAAGAACAAAACAAAACTATATTCACTGAACTATTATGCACATAAATATACAAATAAATAATTTATTTCCCACTTTCACATTTATTTTTTCTTAAAATATTACTTTTGGTGATTAGCACAGTTAAAATTCTAATTCTAAAAGTCCCATGTCTCATAATGCGTTACATCAAAAATAGGCAGGACTCCTTTTACTATGGTCTCAGTCTCAAAAGAAACTATATCCAGTTCTTTCTAATCATCAACAAGCTCACTGTTTACAGTCAATTGACTTTTAATTTCTATGAAACACTTTCACCAATATCACCTCAGGGCTACACATCAGAGTCAGGCAATTCTCATAGCTTCCTTTGCACTATACTTCATTTCCACTAACAAAACAGAAATTTGGGGAGCTGCAATATAAAGTTGCAATATAAAGATTCAAGATTCATCACAACATAGTCATCAGTGGGGTCAAGTGCCACCTCCAGGCTTTACCTCCATTATATCCTTTTCTTAGGAAAATATGAAAGGCAATGCACCAGAAGGGTGATAAACTATACTGCCCAGGATAAACTAAAGCTGATTCTTACATTTGGATCCTCATATAGTTCAACTTATTTTCATAGTACAAATCATTCTTCAATGGGCATATTTAAAAATAAAACAGAGACAAAAGGTTCTATATTATTACCTGAAGAAGTGAATTCACTATTCTGTAGTATTGTGGTGAGATTACAAGCTGGTATGTTTACAAGATGACAAAAAGTATTGGTATACTAGTATATTGGCATTAATACTACTATTACTTCCTTCTTGTACTTTTTAACTAGTTTTACAACTTTTGGTTAAGTATTTTATTACATGTATAGACCATGTTTACATAGTTGTCAATGAGTTGCTTAGGCACTATTACAGATAATTTGCCTGTGTAATAATTACCCCAAATCATCAAATATTCAATAAATCATACTGTGAAATGGGCATGGTAATAATGTGATGTGATAATACAAAAAAATATATATTCTGGGGACTTGCATTATTCAGTTTCTCTAACTTTATGCATTATAAAATATGTCTACCTTCATTAAAATTAAATGATTAAAATGTAAAATCTAAGCAAATATTTGTTGAGCTTCTACTACATCCCCAACATTAAGCTAGTTAGGGGCAATGCAAGAAAAAGAAAAGTCCTTGTTCCTATCATCAGATTGTTAACAATATCATTGGGGAGGAAAGACATATACAGATGAAAACATAAAGGAGAGTTCCAGGGAGTGTTATAAAAATTAAGAAATTATAGATGAATAGGATAGAATGGATGGATTGAGAAATAATAGGGAAAAATGGGAAAGATTGTGGCATCATGAATGCATACAGTAATGTGCTCAAAAGACATTCATAGCTGAACCATGTTTTTTTAGCACCTGCTCTGTGACAGAACTTCTACATCCTTCTTTAGGTCTCATTAAAAGCTCTGTGGAATAGCTACTGTTATTATTCTTATTTTATAAATGAGGACATTGAGGCTGAGAGAGGTTAAGTAATTTGATCAAAGTCATTGAACTGAGAAGTAGTAAATTCAGGATTCAAATCCACAACTTCATCATTCCAAAGTGGGTGTTCTGAACCACTATGCCAACAATAAATAAACCATCTGTCTTTAAGGATGCAGTATATGGCATGAGATAAATTTAGGAAGTGTAACAGCCGGCAACAGATGGCACATTCAAATGAGATTATTCAATTGAGTTTGATACAGAGAATATTTACAAAGGTATGTGCAAGGTAAAGAGAAATCACTAGAATAAGTCAGTATCCAGTACTACTAACACCTTCCTACCCCTCAGCCTGAAAAGTGAAGTGGAAAGTAGGAGTTATGAAACCTCAGAAGAAAAGAGGGATGCCAGAAAAGAGGCATGACTTTTCATAGAAAGGAGGAATCTGGGGAAATAAATTCCCTGACTTCATTCTCCTTGTTCCTTCCTGTTTCTGGTCAGGGGTTCCCATTGATATAATTCATACAGATCAGCTCCCTAAGGACACAGAGCAGTTCAAGAAGGGTAGAGAATGGATCTGGAAAAACAAATGGAAGACAGGAGGCACTAGGATGTCTTGTGAGGTTCTTGAGTGTTAGGCTAAATTATTTAGGCTTTGTTCTGTTGAGAATAAAAGGCCAATAAATCTTTGGGGCAAAGAAACTGCATATGAAAGAACTGCTTTAGAAAAACTGAAATGGTTGACAGCAAGACCCCTTTGGAAAAGCTTGTACAAAAGTTTTATAGGAGAAATGAAAGACATCCGAATAAAGAGAGAGATACGATGTTTTCATAGATCAAAACACTAAATATTGTTGTTACTCCTTGCCACATTGACTTGAATTTTCAATACAACTCCAATTAAAAAATATAACCAGATTTTTTATTAATTGACAAGCTGAGCCTAAAATTCATATGGAAATGGAAGACCAAAAATAGTTCTAACAGCTTTGAAAAGGGAGAACAAAACTGGATTTCTTACAATATCTGATTTCACAACTTATATAGTAATAGTAATAGTAATCAATATAGTGTGATATAGGTGAAAAAATAAATAGATCAGCAAAACAGAGCAAAATCAGAAATAGCCTCACACACATACATAGTCAGTTAATTTTTGGCAAAGTTACAAAGGAAATCAGCAAAGAAAGGATAGTCTTAAATGGTGCTGGCATAATTGAATAACCTAATAGAAAGTGCAAACTCTACTACAAAACATTATTGAAAGAAATTGAAAATGATACAATGAAATAGAAAAATATTCTATGTTCATGGATTGGAAGAATCAACACCATTAAAATGGCTGTATTACCCAAAGCAATATACAAATTTAATGCAATACCAATCAAAATACCAATGTCATATTTTAAAGAAATAGAACAAAAAATCACCATGTTTGTATGGAACCATAAAAAAAACCCCAAATAGCCAAAGCAGTGCTGAGGGAAAAGAATGAAGCTGAAGATATCATACTACCTGACTTCAAATTATATTATAGAGCCACAATATTCAAAACAGCATGGTATTGGCAGAAAAACAGACATACAGACCAATGAAACAGAATTTAAAGTCCAGAAATAAAATCACATATATATATATATATATATATATTTGTGTGTGTATATATATATATATATATATATATATATATATATATATATATATATATACAAATCATCTTCAACAAAGGAACCAAAAACATACAATGGAGAAAAGAAAGACTCTTCAAAAATAGTGATGGGAAAAATTGGAGAGCCACATGTAAAAGAATGAAACTTGATTATAGTTTGTTCCCCTGAACAAAAATTAATTCAGAATGGATCAAAGACCTAAACATAAGATCTGAAACAATAAATTACATAGAAGAAAACATAGGTACTAAGCTCATGTACCTTGGCCATAGAGAATAATTTATGTATTTGACCACAAAGGCAAGGGAAGTAAAGACAACAATAAATGAATGGAACTGCATCAAACTAAAAAGCTTCTGTACAGCAAAGAAACTGACAACAAAACGAATAGGCAGCCAACTAAATGGGAAATATTTGCAAACAACAGCTCCGATAAGGGGTTAATATTCAAAATATATAAAGAACTCACAAAACACAGCAAGAAACAAGCAAACAATTTAATTAAGAAATGGGAGAGGACCTGAACAGACACTTCTTCCAAGAGGACATTAAATTGCCAACAGATATATGAAAAGATGCTCATCTTCACTAGCTATTCGAGAAATGCAATTCAACACTACAATGAGATACAACCTCATACCTTTTAGATTGACTATTATCAACAAGACAGGTAATAACAAGTGTTGGAGAGACTCTGGAGAAAAAGGAAATCTCATTTACTGATGATGGGAATGCAAATTAGTACAACCATTATGGAAGAAAGTATGGTGGTTCCCCCCAAAAACTAAGAATAGAACTACCATATGACCCAGCAATCTCTCTACTAGGTGTCTACCACCAAAATTCAAAAACATTGGTATGTAAAGATACATGTAACCCCATGTTCATTGCAGCATTACTCACACTGGCCAAGATATGGAAACCATCAAAGTGTCCCTCGATAGAGGATTGGATAAAGAAGATGTAGTACATATATACAACAGAATACTACTCAGCCATGAGAAATGATGACATCATGCCATTTATGACAACATCGATAGAACTTGAGAACATTGTACTGAGTGTAATAAGTAAATCAGAGAAAGCTAAGAATTGTATGATTTCACACATAAGTGGGATATAAAACTGAGACTCATGGACATAGATAAAAGTGAAAGGGTTACCAGAGTGAGAGGGACATGGGGATGTGGATATGTTGGGGAGGGGTGGGGGAGAGAGTGTAAAGAGGGTCAAATATAAGGTGAGAAAAATGATTTGACTTGGGGTTTTGGGTACACAACATAATCAACTGTTCAAATGCTATAGAAAGGTTCCCCTGAAACCTATGTACTTTTATTGATCAATGTCGACCTGTTAAATTTAATTTTCTAAATAAAACTAAGAAAACAAACAGAAACACCTTACTTATTAGAGAACACCTCTGGTTGTTCTAGTAGAAACTGAGTATCGACCATATTTCATGGAGTGCTCAAGTCATCTGAAGTACTTATCATGACGGTTCTGAATGTCAGGGGGTTGAAAAAGCAATACATTTTATTATAGAAACATTCATACTCAGCCTTGGACAGGACCCTGAGTTTAAGGAACCCTAATTTTTTACAATGTTTTTTGCTCTTAGGGCGACACTATCTCTGTTTTCCAAGGTTGTTTGTTATACAATTATGATATCCAGAAATAAAAATATGTCCAAAGACTTCCAGTGTCTTTGCTCATACCATATACATAAATTTGAGACCCATGAAAAATGATCTCCCAACACACAGCTATGGGGATGGAGAGATTCTGAAGACGTCACAAAGTGCCCTATAATAGGACACTATTTCTTTATTAATGAAGCTAGCTTACAATTGTGCTTGTCAAATACGATTGTTTCCATTCGCCTTATCTCCCCTATCTCTTCCACCACAAGCACCAAGCCTGTAAGGTATCAGTAACAGAAACCAAAGAGATAGAATGGTAGAAATGTTCATGAGAAAGTAGAATAAGCTGGCAGCATCTCCACCATCCTCCAGATCTTTCTACGTTTATCTCACTGCAGCCTTAGCTGGAGGGCGGTGGCAGGACATCTATCTCTGAAAAAATACTGAAGTATTTACTAGTACATGAAATGGGGTATCTAAATCCAGGCTGATCTTTGTATCTTGAAATAACACCAACATTCAGAGAATTTTTAAATTTCCATCTAAATAAAAATCTAATCACACCGAGCAAATTAAAAGCCTGTAAGGGGGGGGGGGCAGTTTGTTTTATACTTGGATACCACTGGCCATCTTGATATTGACATGCCATTTAATACACACAATTTATGCATTAAAAATATCTGTTAAAGGAAATTAAAATTTTATTATTTTACCTTATGTTTCAGCAATGTTTGAATTTTTTTTTTACAAATAACTTATAGTACCTTGCTAATTTAGAAAAAAAATCATTATATATTGAATACAATAAAATAAAATCAAAAACTTGAAAATTTCAAAGTCCAAAATGGATTTAGGAGTTAAACAACACCTTCTGCAAAATCACTTTCTTTCTTCAAGCATCATAATGTTATATTAAAAGGCCATAAATGGCATTGGGGACACACTTGCTCAGCCATAATCAAGAAGCTAAAGTGTAGCCAGCACATACGTATCTCACTTCAATACCAAAGGAGTAAAGCCTAGTTCTAGGAAAGCAAAAATTGGTTACACCATAATAGCACCTCAGAGAAAGATAGGGCTGTGGGCAAGAGGCAACTGAGGAAAAGAACTTCATTATCATTTGGAAAGCAGCGATGCAGAAAGCAGAGCATCCAGGATCTTGGCATGGAAAATAAAGAAGGGAAAGCAAATGTCTTTGGAAGAAGACTTCATATTGGCTGCAGCAGTCAGTAGCAACTTCATGAGAAAAAGAAGAGGTGCTTAGATAAATGTCTATGGGACTCCATTTATGCAGTGGGCTACTCTAAATATTACTCTAATCAGCAATCCTATATACTGTACTATTATTTAACGTAATTTCCTGAATTAAACTGAAAATTAATGCAGTAGCACTTACCTTTGGTACCCAGATTCACTCAGAGGCACTGTATTAATATAGCAGTAAAAATTCCTGAAGATCAGCTTCAGGAAGATGCAACAGGACACTGACTCCCTCCCACCCAGAAAGAAATTGTTAGGAATTATCTTGTCTAGTTGTATGAAATGTCATCACCTCTAAATAAGTCATTCACGATAAATTGATAAGGCAAGGTAGTTTCCTTGCAAATGAAGCAACTCTGTTGGAAGTCTGATCTAAATAGCAGTGTTTCACAAAAACTAGAATTTTTGAAATCTTAGCAAATCAGTGCCACCTGAACTTACATTGTCTCCCCCCCAATCAGGTTTTAACTTGTAATGTGTGGAGATAAAAACCAAACAAAGCAGGATTTCTTGCTTTGGGGGATTGCAAACTAAAGTCAGAATTTCTGGGTATTTAAAGATCTAAAAGAACAATCAGTGACCCCAAAATTTTAGTAACATATATTAATAGAAAAGACACTGCATTGTCAAAGATTAGAAAAATAAGGATATTGTGTGGGACTGATAAGTTGATGGTTGTCACTTGTTTAGAAAAGCTAAAATTAAATTCCTGACAACTGAGAAATTCCCAGTACTGTATGTTCATTTGGAAGTTATCCTATCTCTTATCCTGGGAAGACTGGAGGCTGGTCTCCGAGAGAGCGGTTTGATCCCTGATTCTAGAAATGAAAGGGCTTTCTGGATGCAGCAAATCTGCTGGGTTAAAATCAAAAGAAGGTGCAGATCCAAAATCATGCAAGAGAAACAGGGCTTAAAAGGCAGAAGGGGAAGTTCAAAGTTCCCCAGAAGAGGACACCTAATAATGTACATATAGCACTCAGGCACAGTAATAAGCATCAGAGCCCAGGCTGCTGAGAGCAGATGCAAAGCAGTTCAGCACAAGTGATGTGGAGGTGGAGATCCTGAGTAATTCGAAGGATTGTTAGGTCGGGCTCACTCTGGAAACCTACTGGTGTGTGATAAAGTGTGGTGCTTTCTTTACAGCAGGCGTGGGCGTGCGAGATGGCTTCAAGAGGAGTTACCCATATTTACCAAATGCTTAGAGAGGATTCTTGGTCTGTTTTTTCTAGGAGTCAGGGTAAAGAGAGAGCTCCCCAATTGTTTTCACAACCTGGCACAGGCTAGGTTTGAAATATCACATAATGTAAACATTAACGGAGAGTGTATTCTCTGCAGAACACAAAACCAACATTTTAGAGAGGATAGATGGTTGATACAGTCTTTTAATTAATAGCGCTACTTAGGTCAAATTTTATCTCTTTTTATTTTGAGGCTAAGTGCAAATACGTGAGTCATGGCCCATTGCTGAAAAGCACAATTTCTGGAAGCAATGCATGCTAATTGTTGAAAATAATCATTTTGACAATTATAATTATGCCATCACTTTTCCAAATCATAAAATGAAAAGAATCTTGTAGCAAATAAATATTTTAACTAAAATAGACTATATTGCAGCTGCTAAAAAGCTTGTGAGGCTGAGTGCTCCTTTATGAATAATGTTGGCTGCTCAGGCAAACAAAATAAATCATAGTGAGGAATACCAGGTAAAATTTTCAAAATATTCTGTTTAATGATGCAACTGCCCAATAATTGTTTTATTTTTAAGATTAACATCTCCATACATACCAAAATTATTAATAATAAAAAACTTCTATACAACAATACCCAATTAATATTTATTGAAGGCAAACAACATGTCAGGCATTGTGCTAAGCAGTTGACATTTATCTCTTTCCCTATCTATCATCTATCTATCTATCTATCTATCTATCTATCATCTATTTATCTACCTATCTACCTACCTACCTAATCTACCTATCTAGCTAGTGGAGCAAACTAAATAATTCTAGTCTAAATTCTACTCTTTTCAACTATCATTATACCATGAGCAATCAGGAAAAAAAAAAAAAAAATATATATATATATATATATATATATATATATATATATATATATATCCCAGAAAATAATCATAAGTTAACATATTACAGAAATTCACTAATAAAAACAAAACAATTTCAAATGTTCAAATAGGCAAAGCCAGGGCTCCATTGGAGCAAGGTTTGCCTGGGTGCTGGGGATGGCTCTGTGGCCTCGGCCTCAGGCGCTGGAATGGCTCTGGTTGCAACAGAGCAATGCCCCAGATGGGTGGTGGAGCATCGCTCCCTGGTGGGCATGCTGGGTGGATCCCGGTCGGGCGCATGCGGGAGTCTGTCTGACTGCCTCCCCGTTTCCAACTTCAGAAAAATACAAAAAACAAAAACAAAAAAAAGAAAAAAAGAACTTAAACCTCATAAACCTCATAATAAATTTCAAAGAGAAAGTGTTGCCAAACACTTTCAGTTGTCATAAAAATTTTCAAAATGCGAGTAAACATTTCCATTGGTTATCCCTAATCAGTATCTAAAATAATCTTGGGAAAATAGAGGTACTCTGCATCCTTATAACTAACCAAGGATTCAGCCTAACACCCAATGGGAAAACTATTTTTACTACACATGAAAATGAGTTAAATAACTAACTAGAAACTGGGGAAAAATAATTATTTGTTAATGGGATTTCCCCACTAGCTATTGTTCAAAGAAAAAAAAAAAAAAACCCAAAAGTCAGCGACTTAAAACATTGAGCAATTATTATTGCCCATCACTCTAGGGCATGGTGAGGTGGTTCTACTGAACTGTGCCAGACTCAGCTCACCTTGGCTGAGCCCATTCATGCAACGGCAGGGTATTGGCTGGTAACTGAAGTTTCAGGGAGAACTCCATCCCACTGTGGTTATTGGCTTAGGCTGAACAACAGGGCTAGCAGGTTTATGTGTCTTTTAGCATCCAGGAGGATAGCTTAGGCTTTTCAACACTGCACAGATAGACAGCCAAGAAAAAAAAGTGTTAGGCCTTTTGATTCCAGGTTTCAGAAATGACACAGTATCACTTTCAATATCTTTTGGCCAAAACCAGTCACAAGGCTAGCCCAAATTATATAAACTCCCCATCTCAGCCTTGGCCGGTTGGCTCAGTGGTAGAGCATTAGCCCAGGTTCAATTCCCAGTAAGGGCACACAGGAGAAACTCCCATCTGCTTCTCCACCCCTCTCCTTCTCACTTCTCTCTCTATCTCTGTCTCTTTCTCTCTCTCTTTCTCCCCCTCCTGCAGCCCTGGCTCTATTGGAGTGAGTTGGCCCAGGGCCGGAGGAAGGCTCCATGGCCTCTACCTCAAGTGAAGTGCTAAGAAGAGATTTGCTGTAAGCATTTCCTCAGATGGGCAGAGCATCACCTCTAGTGGGCTTGCTGCGTAGATCCCGGTTGGGGCGCATGCAGGAGTCTGTCTCTGCCTCCCTTCCTCTCACTGAATAAAAAGAAAAAGAAAAAATAAACACCCCATCACTTAATAAGAGGACTGCAGCGTTACATAACAAGGGCGTGGGTTCAGGAAGAAGTAAAATATGTTGTCCTGTTTATAGTCTATTTATCACATGTCAAAAGTAAGGAAAAAGAATTCTGATTGATTCCCCATGTGTAATGTCAACAACATAGATCATATAGGGGTATATATACATATAAAATGAGGCTTTCTTTTTCTGAGAACTGCTTGTCCAACTATAGAGTATCCTGTTAACTGCAAGGTCTTTTCTTCTTTTATAAAGGGAGCATGGCCCTCTGGACAGCATAGACACATAATTCAAGATGGGTCATTGAAACTATCACTCAGTAATTTGAATTGGGTGATTTAGTGACTGGCACTTGAGATTCTAGGGCTGAACCCTAGAATAGGGAATATTAACTTCTCTGCTGAGACTCATGGACATGGTCTGGACTCCATCTTCCATAAGATCTGATTGTTAATATTTTCTTAGATTGTATAACATAATCTATGACCATTCAAATCAATTCATTTTCTTATATAAACTTGTTTATATTCATTTATATCGCCTAGACCCATAACAGCTTAAAAATATAATACTGTACATGGGTTGAATGAGCTTCTTTGGATTCTTTAATCTCTTCTTCATTTTTGTTTTTCTCCTAATACAAAACATCTACACAGACATTAACAAACAAAGACAAAATAGTTTCTACTTAGTTTATCTATTTTAAATATTTTTAGAAATGGTATTTTTACCATAAATTCCATAACAAAATATACTTATAACAATTATCTCATTAAATAATTATAAATATTCCAAGCACTAGAGCAATAGAATGGGAGAACTTTATAAATGTGTGGAACCTTAGAGATTACAAACAGAATAATCTAAGTGATTTACCCCATATCACAAGAAAGTAGTGGAAGAATTGCCTTATATTCCACTGATGTTTCTTCTATCCTCATGCAGTGAAGTGGGTTTTAAAAGCCATTTAAGGATTTGGTAATTAATTTATCAACTAAAAATAATCTGTGTTGTGTGTGACAACTACTCTACACTTGCATATAAAGCATGAATAATAATAATGTTTACAGGGCTGTTTTATGAATTATAAACAACTTAGTGCATGTGAAGCAGATTGTACAGCCATGATTTATATAACAAGTACCCAATACATATTAATACTAAGCATTTTCACCTGTTGTATAAATATGGAATTTTTAAAATGAACTTTATTGTGTATAATTTACTTATAATAAAATATTCTATATTAATATAAATTTCAATGAGTTTGGATAAATTTTTATACTCACAGATTTGCCAGCTACCACTATCAATATAAACTACATTTCCATCAATTCAGACTTTTAACATGTCACTTCCCAGCCAATCTCCACTTCAGGAAACATTAATCAGTTTTTTGTCATTATAGTCAGGATATCTATTTTCTAGGGTTCATTTGTGTCAGACATCTTTAACTTAGCATTAATGTTTCTGAGAGTCATTCATTTCTTGTATGTTGCATAGTTAACTCCTTTTAAATGCTGACTAGTATTACTTTTTATAATCATAGCACAGTTTGTTTAACCATTCACATATTGATGTGTAAATCCTCCAATTTTGTTCTCTTTCAAATTGTTTTAGCTATTCATACTTATTTTACAGTTTCATTTAAATTTTAGAATTAACTTGACAATTTCAGTAAAGAAGATTCTGATGGTTTTAGTTAGAACTGTGTTAAATCTATACCTCAATTTAGGAAGAATTGATATTTTAACCATATTGAGTCAGCCAAGACATGAAATTGTTATACCATTATATTTATTTAGTTCTTTATAAAAAAAGTTTAGCAATATTTTTTAGCTTTTGATATACAGGCATTGAATACATTTGCTTTAATTTGTCTTTAACTCTTTCATACATTTTGATGTTACTGTAAATGTCTTTTATTTAACTTCTAATTTTTCATTTCTGGTTGACAGAAATACCATTTCATATAGACATTGTATATATCTACCTTTCTACAATAACTTGTTAATTCTAGTAGTTTTTAATGAGTTATTTTTTGTGAATAAGCTAATTCTAATTCATTCTCACTTCTATGCCTTTTATATATTTTTCTTGCCATATTATACTACTTCAGATTTCAGTAAAATAAAGAATCAAAGAGGCATTACCCATGTTGGAGTGAAAGCAATCATTATTTTACCTTTAAGTATGATGGTTGTAGTGGTTTGTTTCATAAACAAGGTGTCACTCAAGTTAGTCTAGTCCTGGAGGCACAACCCATGGTGTAGGGGCAGCGTGCCCCACCAGAACCGCCTGGGAGCATGTATCTTCACGATGCCACTTACATCCTCTGTGCCCCCACTTCTCTTACCTGTGAAATCGGGTGAAGTCATAGGATGAAATGAAAGAATACATGTAAAGTGCTTAGAAATGTGCCTGGCACCCATAGTAAGTGCTCAATAAATGTTAGCCAGGTCACTATGATTATTATTTCCATCGTCCTTCTATAAATATGCTGTCATCCTTCTATAAATATGCCCAAGGTGACTCTTCCTCGTTTTTATACTAGACTCATCCTTGACTTTTGGATTGGAGATGTGAGCTGAATGCTTTGCCCCTGACTTGTATGTTGAGAGACTCTTGCTGAGGCGGAAAGGTAGATTGTTTCAGTGTTCTTTATCTGATTGAGCAAGTTTCTAGTTCAAAAATATATATTTTTTTTATCATAAATGGGTGTTAAACTTTTGTAGAAAAAGCTCCTAGACATTGGTCTTAGAAATATTTTGATACAATACCAAAAACACAAGCCACAAAAGCAGAAATAAGAAAGAGTATCTACATCAAACTAAAAAAAAAAAAGATCTGCACAGCAAAAGAAACCATCAACAAAATGAAAAGGCAACTATGAAATAGGAGAAAATATACAAAAACCATTTATAGTGTAAGGAGTTAATAACTGAAATATGTAAGGAACCCATACAACTCAATAAAAAAAAACCATAAACAATCCAATTTAAAAGTAGGCAAAGAAATATTGGCAAGGATGTGGAGAAAAGGGAATCCTTGCACACTGTTAGTAAGAATATAAATTGATATAGCTACTATGGAAAATAGTATAAAGCTTTCTCAAAAAATTAAAAATGTAACTACCTGCCTGACCAGGCGGTGGCACAGTGGATAGAGTGTTGGACTAGGATGCAAGGACCTAGGTTCGAGACCCCAAGGTCTCCAGCTTGAGCGCAGGCTCATCTGGTTTGAGCAAAAGCTCACCAGCTTGGACCCAAGGTCTCTGGCTAGTGCAAGGGGTTACTTGGTCTGCTGAAGGCCCGTGGTCAAGACACATATGAGAAAGCAATCAATGAACAACTAAGGTGTCACAATGCACAACAAAAAACTGATTGTTGCTTCTCATCTCTCCATTCCTGTCTGTCTGTCCCTGTCTATCCCTCTCTCTGAATCTCTCTCTGTCTCTGTAAAAAAAAAAAAAAAAGTAACTACATATATGATCCGGAAATTCCACTTCTAGGCATTAATATGAAGGAAAACACTAACTTGAAATGGTGTATGTAATCCTATGATCATAGCAGCATTACTTACAATAGCCAAGACATGAAAGCAATCTAAGTGTCCATTAATGGATGAATAGATCATAAAAATTTGCCACATGACTGAGCAATCATCCTTCTGGAGAGCTATGCAAAGATGTCACAAACACTAATTCAGAAAGATATGTGCACACATATGTTCATAGCAACATTATTTACAATAGCCGGGATATGGAGGAACCTAGGCTTGCATCAGGAGATGAATGGGTTAAGAAGATATGGTATATATATATATATATATACACACACACACACACACACACACACACACACACACACACACACAATGGAATACAAATAAAATCTTGTCCATTGTGACAACATGGGTAGATATAGAAAATATAATGCCTAGTAAAATAGGGCAGACAGAGAAAGATAAATACTACATGATTTCACTTATATGTAAAATCTAAAAAACAAAACAAACAAAAGGGAAACAAACCCATACATAAAGAGAATAAACTGATCGTTGTCAGATGGGCAAGGTGTGGGGGAAATGGGCGAAAAAGGTGAAGGGTGTTAAGAAATACAAACTACCAGTTATAAAACTAGTCATGGCAATGTGATGTACAACCTAGGAAATACAGTCAATAATATCATAATCACCATGTATGGTGCAGATGGGTACTAGACATCATGGTGATCAATTTGTAAGGTATATAAATATCTAATCACTATATTATACACTTAAAAGTAATATATTATATACCAATTACACTATAAAAATGAATTAGACCCCATATATTTAATATGTGAAGAAATTAAAACTACAGCAAGGAGGTCGAATAAACATTGTCTATATAATCTAAATTAGTAATCAGTTATCAGATTTTATTATACAGAGTAAGTTTTACTTTTTTTCTTTAAATTCACAATTTCTCAATAAAATAAAAATGAATCTGGATGGGTGTTCTTGCATAGAATTATGTCCTTCCAGATCTATTTTTCATTGTTTTCAACCTCATCCACCTGCCACATGCACTGGATTCTGGGAAATTTTAACTTAGAAGAGAATTTGGCATCTATGTGCTTGCTTGCAGGTGCTGTTCTAAACACAAATATGTATAGTTGCTTTTATGTAGACTAAGACAGTGGGGGGAATTTCCTGGTAAAGGCCACTATGAAACTTAATCTTAAGGTTGACATAGTTGGTTTCTGTAGTATTTTTTAAATCTGACACTCCCAATTCAGCTTTGAAAATAAATAAGTGGGACTACATCAAGAAATCAAGAAGAATAAATAAAGAAAGATGAAAAAAAACACACACACACAAAAAAACACACAGTGAGGGGTGCAGTGATAAAGCATCCACCTGGGACACTGAGGTTCCTGCTTTGAAACCTTGGACTTGCCTCATCAAACCACAAAAGAGAAGCAATTACTGTGAGTTGAAGCGTCTTACTCCTCCCTGCCCTGCCTTTCTCTCTCTCTCTCTCTCTCTCTCTCTCTCTCTCTATCTCTATCTCTTTCTATCTCCCTCTCTTCTCTCTAAAATCAATAAATAAAACCTTTTAAAACACACACACACAGAACAATCCTTGGTGCTCACTAGTATAGTCAGTATGATAGGTAGGCTAATTTGAGAAGATATTGTACCATTATATAGTGTTCTAGACAACAAATTTTAGTCTTACCAAAGTGAAATGTGTCTTTAATTACCAAATAAATATTTTAGTCTTTTCTGAAATATGTAATTTATAGAAATCATTTATTAAGTAACAGCACTTCATAAGATACCTTTTAATTACTTATAAAAAATATATTTTAAAAGTCTTCAAGTTTATAGGACTCTTTAAACTTTAAGCAGAATATTTAATTATGATTATTATAACACTAAAAAGTAATTTTATAAGATGTATATAGAAACATGTAATTAAATTAGAGATAATATTTCCAAAATTAAATTATATATTAATCTGTGGAAAAGTGAAGAATATTATTAAGGTGAATACTGGTGAAAACAAATTTTTACAGCTAATAAATTGATTTATTGCCCCTTACCTTTTTTTAATGAATAAATTCTAACTTTTAAAAATAAAGTAAAAGAAGAGTCAAATAGAGCTCTTCTGTTGTTTTTAATAAGCCTTACCTGTACATGTGGTTATACAATTAACTCAATTTCCATACTACTGTCTGTAGAATCTTTTGTTAAGGCAAGGTAAAAAATACAGAGTTTAGAAATAAGATTTCCAAAATTGTTTTATTGTTGAAAAGTATCACTGGAAAACAAATTTGATTTAATTAGCAAGATAAAGATGTCTTGGTTGATGGAGAAATAAGCCCTTTTTTGTTCAATATTGATGATAGTTCTCTCATTAAAAACATTAAGGAATTATTATTTTTTAAAATCTTAAATTCACTTAGTTTTCTTTCAAGTTATTAAAAGCTTTCTATTTCTAATATGCCCATGAATATTTCAACAAGCAATATTTATGTTTTAAAATAATTTAGGTAATGAATAAATTTTACATCCAGTTTTTATGCAGTGCTTAGTTAAAATACTACAAAGAGCAGGATATTATAAAACTCCTACTTTATGTTTTATGGTACTGAAATGTACCAGTCAATGACATATATATTAATGAGCCTTTCCCATAACTGTGTGTGATATATTCCAAAATGTCTAAATTCAGCCTGAACTCCTTGATATAATTAATACAGAGTTGTGTTACCCAAGAGATGAAATGCTCTTGGGTAAAACATATTTGTCTCACTATGCAAAGTTAAACAATATAAAGGGCTCGTGGAAGCACAAGGTCATCCAACAGAAGTACTCCCCTGAGATTTTAATTGGGAAAACTAAAAACTTGAGTCCAGAGTAGAGAAAACACTCGCTCATTTACCATCACATTTTTTAATAAAATGTTCATCAGATAGCACAACTTCTTTTGGCATTTTGAAGAATAGGTCTATTATCAGCAACATGTAAAATTTTCCTCCTCTTCCCACAGAATATTTTGAAAAGCTTAGTCATTACACTAATAGAAAATATTTTACACTAATCAGAGAAAAACGGCTTTTACAATGATGACAAATTGCTGAACGTCAAACTGCAGTGTTTGTACAATATTTCTTAAAGCCGACAAATATTGGGAAATTTAAATATGCCAATACAAAACACAGCTTCTTATTTTAAATTAGGCCAAAAGGAATAAGTTTTACATGAAATTATGGCACGGTAAAATTGAGACTACCAATTTGATTAAAAGTACAATTTAGCCAGAGTCCAAGTTTAAAGTATAAGCTTTCTTAAATTTCAGTTTTGAAAGTATAAATATGTTATTTACATTAAACTAATTCACAACTCTTTATTTTGATGGTGCTCCAAATTCTAAGAATATTTGAAATTTACTTATAATCTATCCATAGATCGTACAAAGTAATTATTATATAACTACTGGGTTTCAGTCTTGAAATCATAACAAAAGTTGCATTTTTTTAAATGAGTGAGATAGACAGAAAGGGAGAGAGATGAGATGAATCAACTTGTAGTTGCATCACTTTAGTTATTCATCCATTGCTTCTCATACATGCCTTAAATGGGAGGCTTCAGCAAAGCCAGTGATACATTTCAAGCCAGTGACCTTGGGCTTCAAGCCAGCAACCTTTGGGCTCAAGCCAGTGACCATGGGATCACTTTAGTAATCCCATGTTCAAGGCAGATAAACCCACACTCAAGCTGGTGACCTTGAGTTTCAATCCTGGGACCTCAGCATCCCAGGTCAATGCTCTATCAACTGCATCAAACCAAAGGTTGCATTTTTAAGTAAGCATTAAAAATCAGTAAAGGTAAATGTTTTTAAAAGCTACATTGTCAAGGTAAAATATTGGTATTAGCTTGTTAATAAGATTTAATTTGTATTGTCTCAAATGGCTTCTCATTTTAGGCAATTCTCATTTTTCTACATTTTAGAAATCATTCAGTGAATAAAAGGACAGTGTTATCAATTTTTATATTGTAATTATTTTAAAATTTTTCTATGGGGTATTGTCCTATGCATGTTACTGAAGAACTATAGGGATAATAAATAATAGTTATTTGTTAACAACTACTCAAGTATTTACTTTTGATTACACGATCCTACTTTTTACTGGTGAAGGGGAATTCCCTATAGAGATGCAACATGGCTCCAGCAGCAAAGGCGTCTGGGGAGTGCTGCACTTTCTGTCATTTTGTCACTCTCTGCTACCTCACTCTGGGTGACTGCTAGAAAACCAGAATGCTGCCGCCCAAAGACAGACATCAGGCCCCAGGAGGGAGGTTAATGAATGTACAGTGTAGTAACTGCCTGATGTTATCTTTTAACTTAGAAATGTGTTGTCCTTTCTGATGATCTATGTGACTACCTATCATATGACTTTTCTATTAACCCCCTTTGTGCTACTAACCCCTTATAAAAAGGGCGGTTAATATTGTGGGAGGGATGTGAATTTTGCCTGACCTGCCACCACTGGAGCAGCCGCTTTGCCCATGTATGTAAGTTGCTTCTATTAAAGCTCTTATGAGGCCCTGGCCGGTTGGCTCAGCGGTAGAGCGTCGGCCAGGCGTGGGGGGGACCCAGGTTTGATTCCCCGCCAGGGCACATAGGAGAAGCGCCCATTTGCTTCTCCACACACCCCCCCTCCTTCCTCTCTGTCTCTTTCTTCCTCTCCCGCAGCCAAGGCTCCATTGGAGCAGAGATGGCCCGGGCGCTGGGGATGGCTCCTTGGCCTCTGCCCCAGGCACTAGAGTGGCTCTGGTCGCGGCAGAGCGACGCCCCGGAGGGGCAGAGCATCGCCCCCTGGTGGGCAGAGCGTCGCCCCTGGTGGGCGTGCCGGGTGGATCCCAGTCAGGCGCATGCGGGAGTCTGTCTGACTGTCTCTCCCCGTTTCCAGCTTCGGAAAAATACAAAAAAAAAAAAAAAAAAAAAAGCTCTTATGAATTTGGATCAGGCTATATGTCAGTTCTTCATAATCAATCCTAAATTTAGACATTGGGAGCTTACCCCCAACAACTGGATTGAAAGTTGATATTGAATGATACCATAATTGCCAATGTTTATAATTTTTCTGCTGATAAAATAACCTTTATTATTCAAGTTGAGCCATATTTGTTGCTGACACACAAAAGAAAATACTTAAAATCTGCTTCTTGTGAGTAATGTTACAATGAACATATAGGTACATATTTCTTTGCAAATAATTGCTTTCAATTTTTTTGAATAGGTACCCAGAAGAAGGATTGCTAGTTCATACAGTAACTCTAAATTTTTTGAGGACCCTCTGTACTGTTTTTCATAGTGGCTCTACCAGTTTATATTCCCACCAGCAATGACTGGAAACAACTCAGTGTCCTTAGATAGATGATTGTATAAAGAAGTTGTCATACATATATACAATGGAATACTACTCAACCATAAGAAAAGATGAAATACTTTTCTTGGATGGACCTTGAGAATATCATGCTAAGTGAAATACCTCAGTCAGTAAAAGCTAAGAACCATATGATTTCACTCCTATGAGGGATATAAAACTGAAACTCATGGACACAGACAATAGTATGGTAGTGACCAGAGGGAAGAGGATGGAAGGGTAGTAAATGGTAAGGGGGCCTAATATCTGGTGACAAATGATGATCTGACTTTGGATGGTGGGCACACAATGCAACATACAGATCACATATCATAGAAATGTACAAGTGAAACCTATATGATCCTATTTACCAATGTCACCCTAATAAATTTAATTTAAAAATGTTTTTTATGCTTTTTTATATTCTCAGTGTTGGCATACACATTATTTATAAACGCCAAGGGCCAAAAATAGAATATGACTTTAAGATCTTCAAAAGCAGCTAACAAAATTAAAGAACTATGCAGATAAATAAAATATAAAGCAAAATAATAATGGTGGCCCATGAGAGATATGGGTACATGCCATATACATTTAAAGAAAAAGAAAAACATGTTTTCTGACTAAGGGGCAAGGAAGGAAAAATTAGGAGACACTTAAACAGAAATTCATTTGCATATGGCTTTGGTAGGTGGAAAGAATCTGGACATTAAGTTTAAAGATGCTGGCCCTGGCTGGTTGGCTCAGTGGTAGAGCGTCGGCCTGGCGTGCAGGAGTCCCAGGTTCGATTCCCGGCCAGGACACACAGGAGAAGCACCCACCTGCTTCTCCACCCCTCCCCCTCATTCCTCTCTGTCTCTCTCTTCCCCTCCCGCAGCCAAGGCTCCATTGGAGCAAAGTTGGCCTGGGCACTGAGGATGGTTCCATGGCCTCTGCTTCAGGCGCTAGAATGGCCCTGGTTGCAACAGAGCAATGCCCCAGATGGGCAGAGCATCGACCCCTGGTGGGCATGCCAGGTGGATCCTGGTTGGGCGCATGCTGGAGTCTGTCTGACTGCCTCCCCATTTCCAACTTCAGAAAAATACAAAAAAAAAAAAAAAGCCCAAACATTGAGGGAACATACAAGAAAAAAAAACTTGATGGCATACATTCAAAAACAATAAAAAGTTTTTATGGCCTTTTTTTGTGTTTAGGAAACAACAATTTTACTTTGCTCTAAAGAAAAAAATAACACATCTTTTCACTTACGTATCTCTTTTAAAGCTGCACCTTCCCTATAGTAGCTGCTCAATAAATCAGCACTAAACTAATAAACTAAGATAAACCTACTTCATGAAATATTTACTTAATGACATAAAGAAATGGTACCAAGAACTAGATATTTCTGTTATAGACATTAGTTTATTTATGCTACCAATTTGCATGTTAGGCAAATAAATTAGTTTTAAAATGTTTTATACTGTATTTCTAGTTTATCAACATATAAAAACTCCTTGTTTTTATTGATAAAACTGGGTGTTCAATAGCTCAGGTATTATTCATTTTACGTTGCACATAGTTTTATAATGAAACTGTCAACATTTTCCATTTGGGTAAATAGATGACAACCAACTTTATTTTAAAACACAAACTTCAGTGTCTCTATGTGCATTATGTGTCACAAATAAAGAAGAATGGTGGGTATGAAAAGTAAAAAAAAAAAGAAAAGAAGTTAGCCTTAAAATATAGACAGCAATAGCAATAAGTTCAAGAGCTATAAGAGAGATTATAGAAAACTTACCCTCAATAACATTTATTACTTCCATGAAACACAAAGTCAACCAAATTCATACTTAAGATAGTCAGTGTACTGCTTTTCGAAGTGTGTAAATAAACCTTTCATGATAGATGCTAGTTTTATTTTAAAACATTATCAGTTTTTCTCTTGTTCAATATTTCAAGAACAACAAATAGGACACCATTGTTAACTTTAATAAGAACAGAACTATAATTTACTAACAATAACATTTGATATAAAATAGTTCATTTAATGGTATGCTTTTCATTTTTATTATTCATATTACATTTTCCCCCCTTAAATTTTAAAAGTATTTGCAAGGTTACAGTTAAGTACTTTTTAAATTTAATTTATTGGGGTGACATTGGTTTATAGAATCATATAGGTTTCAAGTGTACATTTTTATGATACATGATTTGCATATTACATTGTGTGTCTCTCATCAAAAGTCAAATCATTTTCTGTCACCACATATTGGCTCTCTTTACCCTTTACTACCCTCCCACCTCCTTTCCTGTGGTCACCACCACACTGTTGTCTGTGTCTATGAGTTTCAGTTTTATATCCCATACATGAGTGAAATTATATGGTTCTTGGCTTTTTCTGACTGACTTATTTTTCTTAACATAATATTCTCAAGGTCAATCTATCTTGTCGCAAATGGCAGTATTTCATTTTTTCTTATGGCTGAGTTGTATTCTATAGTATACACTGTATGTGAATATTTTCTTTATACAGTTATCTATAGAAGGACACTTCAGTTGTTTCCATATCTTGGTCACTGTGAATAATGCTGTAATTTAAAAATTTAATTGACTTTTGATTTTTAAATGTTAAATATGGATATTAAAATGTATAGGATAACTAAATAAAAATCACATAGAATATATAGTTTCTACATAAACAGAGGTTTAAAAAATAATGGAGGAAAAACACACAAACCAAAATACAATACAAAATGCCCCCAGAAACTCAGAGAGAAGACATAGAAAAGGTAGAGTAGATAGAAAGTGTGAGATAAGATGGCAGAAACAAATCCAAAATAAAGGTGATGATAATATATGTAAATGAAGAAAATTCTCCATTTAAAGACAAACTTATCAAACTGAAATTTTATAAAATCCAACTATTGTCAGCCATTTAAAACATAACAATAAAGAAAAATGAAAAAAATATTAGGCAAATGTTAATCAAAGTTTGTATGTTTTTATTAACATCAGGAAATAACAAACTATGACAAAAATTGAAAAAAATATTTCTAGACACAATACAGGTCAGGAAGGTTTAGCATTTCTAACCTTGAATGTGTGCAAGGCAGTTCCCATATATTTCAGAAAACTGATAGAAAATTTTAAAAAGTATTTAATAATCACTTATAATGGTTATATTTTCATACATATCTCCTTTTAATTTTTAAATCAAGCAAAAACAATAAGTCATAAAGTTAGAGAACAAAGAACATAATTTCAAATTTGAACTAGTGGCACCACAAATAGAAAATACACATTATTTTAAGAATGCCTAAAATGCTATGAAAATTGAGTATTGAATACTGGGTTATTAAGCAAGGCTCAAGGAATTGGAAAGATTTGTATTACAAAGCAAGCTTTTTTTCTATGTTCATAAGAAAATAAATTTTAAAAATAAAATAATTCAAGCCCTGGCCAGTTGGCTCAGTGGTAGAGCATCGGCCTAGCGTGCGGAGGACCCGGGTTCGATTCCCGGCCAGGGCACATAGGAGAAGCGCCCATTTGCTTCTCCACCCCTCCGCCGCGCCTTCCTCTCTGTCTCTCTCTTCCCCTCCCGCAGCCAAGGCTCCATTGGAGCAAAGATGGCCCGGGCGCTGGGGATGGCTCTGTGGCCTCTGCCCCAGGCGCTAGAGTGGCTCTGGTCGCAACATGGCGACACCCAGGATGGGCAGAGCATCACCCCCTGGTGGGCAGAGCGTCGCCCCATGGTGGGCATGCCGGGTGGATCCCGGTCGGGCGCATGCAGGAGTCTGTCTGACTGTCTCTCCCCGTTTCCAGCTTCAGAAAAATACAAAAAAAAAAAAATTATAGAATGTATTTATCTTAAATATATACAAAAATGTATAGTTTCATATGCTTTTATTAAGAAAAAGGAGACACTGAAAATTACACACCAGGCATCCACATTAAAAGATTGACAGACACTAACAAAGGATAGCCCAAAGAAATAAGAAGAAATGAAATAATAAATATAAGAGGAAAACCTAACAAAATACAACACATATACACACACATATGAAAAATAAACAAAAGGAATAATAGGTTCATTGAAATTCATAAAGAATTTGACAACTTCTGTCAAAATGTACCATAACAAAAAGGAGACAGAATATAATAAATAACATTAGTAATTAAAAAGAAAAATCCATATAATTATGAATGCAGCAGATATTAACACAGAAAATAAAAGGATATTATGACTTCTTTATCTCTATAAACATTAAAATTTTAGGCAAAATTAAGATAGGGCATGTGGCAAAATAGCTGCATTTGTTAAAAGCTGCAGAAATTGTCAAGAAGATGGTAAGACAACCCACCACAAAATTTATGGCTTAAAACCAAAAAAGATCAGGTTGATCCAACATGGTGACTAATTTCACCCTGAAGTAACCCTTAGCCTCATTATACACTCATTGTATATTTTAGCATGCTAAGTGACACACCCCTCAATGCCATGATGAGAAACAGAAAACCTGTATATGGACACAAAATGGCCAACAGAGCTCCTCTGAGAAATCTCCACCACTTTCCCAGGAAGATTCTGAATATTCTACCCCACATTGAATACCCTACTCCCTGATTAAATAAACTTCAATAAAGGAAGCAAATTCTGCTAAAGGTGGGCTGCTCTGTCTGTGGAGTAGCCTCCTCTCTGTTTCACTGCTTCACTAATAAACTTGCTTTCACTTCAAACTCTGTGTTGCCTTGAATTTTAATTCTTTCCTACATGAAACCAAGAACCTATAGTAAGTAGCTAACACTTAGATCCCTAGACCACTGGACTGTTTACATCAAAATCAACAATTAGCTAGAAAAACTTGATTTCCAAAATTTACTAAAAAATAAACAGACCCCTCCCCAATCCTATAAACATTAAAGAAAATAAACTAACAGTTTAATGCTTTTCCAGACAATTCTACTGGTGGAGTTAAAAACTCAAAACCAAATTATTACATTTTTATACATACAATGACAAAATATAAAAAAAAGGTAATCTTCAACTCATTATAAAGAACTAGTATAATCTTGATAACAAAGCTTAATAAAGAGAGCATGAAAGAAAAATTACAGGAAATGTCACTCATGAACACCAATGCAAATATCCTAAAAATATAACAATTAACCTAATTCAGCAATGAATAAAAAAGATACTATATTATGACTTGGAATTTTCTCAGGAATAAAAAATTGGTTTGACATCAAACAAGCAATTAATTTAATTTATCATATTAAAAGATTAAAAGAGAAAAAAATAATGATTACTCCTATAGATACAAAAATGTACTTTAATATTATAAGATAGGAATAAAGTTTACTTAGGTAAAAGGTATCTATGAAAAGTTACAGGAAGTAACATAATGTTGAAATTGTTTCTTTTGACATGAAAAACAATAGTACACACTACTATCACTGCTACTACTTTATTATTCTTAGTAATACATTAAAATCAAACATTTTTATGTTTGATTTTATGTTTGATTAAAAAGGTGTAAAAATAGAAAAGAAAATATAGTTTTTCACATATAACAATATTATCTGTGCAGAACCAAAAGAATCTTCCAATAAACTACCTAGAATAAGTAACTATAACAACATTGTTGGAATTAAAATTAATATACCAGGTATTTATCAATATATTAGTAAGACTCAATTACAAGAATGTAATGAAAAATTCATGTCTGGGGGAAATGAGGAGGAATTAGCCAGAGTCACAAAGTTTCAGTCATGCAAGTGAATAAGTCCTAAAGATCTACTGTACAGCATAGTGCCCATCGTTAACAATACTGGATTGTATACTTAAAATTTTAAGAGCATAGATTTTATCTTGATTTCTTATCACACACTCACACAAACAATAATAATAAAGTAAAGAGGATATGAGGAAACTTTTAGAGGTAATGGATGTGTTTATGGCAAATATTGTGGTAATAGTTTCACAAGGTGTATACTGTATACTTATTTCTAAACTCATCAACTTGTATTAAATACACACAGCTTTTTATGTGTCTATCACATCTCAATAAGTGTTTTAACAACTAAATAAAAGTCATTGTGAGAGTCAGTATTCAACTAATAGACTCACAGATAACTGCGAACTCTGTTTACAATTTTTTTTTTCATAAAAAACCAAGCAGAGAAACACTAGAGACAGCATGCCCTTTGAAGGAAGTGAATCATACAGAAGAAGATGAATTCTTAAAGACACTCACCAGTTGTCACGTTGCAGAAGTTAGAACTGAAGCTTGAGATACCAAAGGATGGATCTGAGACTAGAAATTGAACAGGAGAACATCAGAAAAGATATAAGCACAGCAGGAAACTCTAAAATCTGCATCTGCACACAAAGATTCCAAGAGGATCAGTGGGAAATGTCAACTTTCAAGTCTGAAAGAAGTCAGTGGAGATGCCAGCTGCTACTCACCACAGGGGAGACAAAGTTTGGAGAATGAGTTTCCCAACTTAGAGTGGTTTGGTAAACACTCAGGCCTCCCATAGATTCACCTTAGTTCACCAGTCTGTGATGTAGTGACAGGAAAAAATCAATAGGAAGGGAATCTGAGATAACCCACATGGCAACAATAGCAGGAAAAGAAATTTTGAAACATCAAAAACAGCTATATATTTAAGAACATAAGTGAAAAAAAAATGGCCATAAAGATTAAACATGTAAGAATCTCAATCAAAAATAAAAACTTAAAAATTTGCAAATAATAATTAAGAAATGAAAAACCCAATTATTGAGCATAGAAATTTCATGGAGAACTTTAATCATGGATCATACATGACAGTAGAAAAGATCAGTACATTTAAAGTTCAATCAATTGAAATTATCCAATTTGAAGGATTGAGGAAGAACAGATGGAAATAAATTAGCAGGACCTCAGTGAAGCTCTGGAGCAGTATTTAAAAGCCTACCATACATCTCATTGAATTGCCAAGAGAGAAGAGAGAGAATGGGGCAGAAAAGTCTTTGAACAAAAATAGACCAATAATTTCCACAGCTTAGTAGAAAACATAAACACATAAAAGCAAGAAGTTTAGCAAGAAGTGAAATACAGAGAAACACCTAGTCATAGCACAAACATCTGAAAGCAAAAAATAAAGAGTGTTGAAATAACTTTCTAGGCCCATAAAGGAGCTAATCCTACCCACCCTTGGTGCCATGTCAGCCAACCAAAACTTAGATAAATTTTGTGTCCCTGTAAATCAGTGGTAGTCAACCTGGTCCCTACCGCCCATTAGTGGGTGTTTCAGCTTTCATGGTGGGCAGTAGCAGAGCAACCAAAGTATAAATAAAAAGATAGATTTAACTATAGTAAGTTGTTTTATAAAGATTTATTTTGCCAAACTTAGCGAAAATCCGACATAAAGTACTTGGTAAGTAATTATTATTATATGCTTTAACTTGATGTAACTCTGCTTTATAAATATAAAGTAAAGTTACTTCCCTACTTTATAAATCACCATTACTGTGGAGCCAGTGGGCAGTTAGAAAATTTTACTACTAACAGTGATACGAAAGTGGGTGGTAGGTATAAAAAGGTTGACTACCCCTGCTGTAAATATTTCACTTGACCAGAAATGCAGTATGTTCAGTAAGTCCATCCCCAAACACCCCATGCCAGCTATGGGTCTGTTCCCTCCAAGTAAGGTTGGCTTTGTGGCCCCAGCCAATCAGATATTTCTATTTGTCTCTACCTTGTTCTTTCTTCTTTGTCCTGTAAAAGCTTCTTGCTTTCCACTCCATTTTGTAGTTCTCAGAAAGAAGACAGTGCACTTCATGAAGTGTTAAATAGACTTTGTTTGTATGGCCTCATGTGTCTTTCTTAATCATTTTTTTTTAGTAAAAGAAACCATAAAAATCAACAGGAATCAAAAAAGATCCACAAACAGAAAACAAATGATATGAATGATGATTACATTCTCATTGAAAAATAATGAAAGATCAAAGACAAAGAAATAATATCTTTAAAGTGCTTAGAGAAATAAACATTATTGAAACAGAACTCTACTCTTCAAATAGGAGGGTAAAATAAAGACATTTGCAAATAAAATAAAGCTAAAAGAATTATCACCAGCAGACCTGCACTATAAACAAGTGAAGAAATTTATCAAAAGCTGATGAGACTACTTTAGTATTAGAAAAAGTAAACTTCAAGGAGAGAAATACTACTAAAGACTAAGAGGGAAATCTGTGAAGATATAATGTTAGTTCTTAGTGGTAACATTTATTTTTGGGAGGGAGGTGAGAGGAGAGGAGGTAGTGAAACAGACTTCTAAATGTACCCAACCGGGATCCGCTGGACAACCCCATCTAGGGCTGATGCTCAGGTACCAAGCTATTTTTAGTCCCAAGGTTGGAATGCTCAGACCAACTGAGCTATCCTCAGCACCTGGGGCCATGCTGGAACCACTTGAGCCACTGGCTGCAGGTGGGGAAGAGGGAGAGAACTGGGGAAGGCAGGAGAGAAAAGCAAATGGTCATTTCTCCTATGTACCCTGACTTGGAATCAAACCCAGGACGTCCATAAGCCAGGCCGATGCTTTAACCACTGAATGACCGGCCAGGGCAGTGATAACATTTCTAAATGTATATGCATCTGAATGAGTTTCAAAATACCCAAAGCAACACCTGCCCGTACTAAAGGGAGAAATGAATAAATTCATGATCATAGTAATACATTTTAATACCTATTGCATTATAATTGATAGAAAAACTAAACAAAAAAAACAATAAGGATATGGAAAATTTGAACACTAGCAACCATTTGCAACCTGTATTCAAGAAACAGAACAGGTTGTACAATGAGAAGAACATTATCAAATAAATATTTTAAAGAAAATTTTCAGAACATAAGGCTGTGAGTTTCCAAATTGATAGGGCCTACCATTCGTTTAGCATAAGGAATAAAAACACCCACAGCAAGTCATCACAAAATTTCAGAACCCTGAAAACAAAGACAGGTAACTAAAACCTCTCAGGGACAAAACAAAGAACAAACAAACCAAAAATACTGTACAAGATATTAGAACTCTCTTTGAAGATATGGTTTCAGACATGACAGAGTAACTGGTATTAGACTTAGCATCCTTATATAAATAATATAATCTTAAACAAAATATATGAAGTCACTATGTTCAGGCTTTGAGCAATAAGAATATACAGCTATGATCCTTGAGAGAAGGGGAAAACCATGAGGAGAAATCCACATTCCCCTGGGGGCACTTGCCATAGCTTTGCTACAGAGAGGTGGGGCCTAAACAAAGTAGTGGTCTTTCTAGGGAAAGAGACTGGAGGTTTCAAGGCCATAACAATGATCACAAATTCAGGGACTTAAAACAGCACTCATTTATTTTATCACAGTTTCCATGGGTCAGACTCTGGGTACAGTATAGATAAACTAATTCTCTGTTTGGGATCTCACAAAGCCAAATTCAAGGTGTTGGTAGGGCAGCGTTCCTTTCTGTAGGCTCTGGGAAGAATGCACTTCCGAGCGCATTCACGTTGTTGGCAAAACGCAGTTCCTTTTGAGGTTAAAGAGTGAAGGTCCTGTTTTCCTGCTGACTGTCAGCCAAGAGCTTCTCTAAACTCCCTCAAGTCATCTGCATTCCTGGTCACATGGTGCCCCTTTCCGTCTTAAAAGCCTGCAAGGGTGTGTCAAGTGCTTTTCACACTCAGATTTCGCTGACTTTCCTTCTGTCACATCCATCTAACTCTAACTAGAGAAAATGCTCTGTTGTCGAGGGCTCATGATTAGACTGGGTATACTTGCATAATCCAGAGCACTCGCCCTATTGTAAATCTGTCACCTTAATCACTATTGCAAAATATCTTTTGCCATGCAACTTCACGTAGTCACAGGTTCCAGGTATTAGGGCATGGACTTCTTCTGTAGAAGATTATTCAGAAAAAAAATGAAAAATAAAAACCCTGTATAATTCTTGCCTTGAATTGTTGACCAAATGGTATGCAGCTGGTATTTAGAAGAAGAAAAAATCTTGCCAAGTATGGCCAAGAATATCTACTGAGGAACTGTGAGCTGAATGGAGATTACAGAGGTCACAAAATGTGGCCAGAGCTCACTGAAAACTCTCTTCCTTCCCCTATCAGACTATTCATACTGGGCTTCTCATTGTATGTGCCATAGTCCTTAATGCTTACTGTTCAAGTCCTTCATGCATACAGAGCATCTTCTTTATCCCCTTCTAGATATTTCTTATTTCTTGGATAATTACAACTCATTTCACAAGTATTGTGGTAAAAAGAATAATAACCGCCCTCGCCCACCACAGATGTTTATGTTCTAATCCCCAGACCTGTGAATATGTTATATTACATGGCAAGGGGAATTAAAGCTGCAGATGGAATTAAGATTGTTAATCAGCTGACCTTAAGAAGTTCACCTTGCATTATATAGGTAGGTCCAATGTAATCACAAGGGTATTTTCTTTTTCTTTTTCTTTTTTCTTATTTAATTGAATGGATTGTGTATTCACCCACCTCTAAGTCGATTCCTTCCCACCCCTGCAATCACCAACACTATTATCTCTTTTTTTTTTGTCCTCTTTTACTCAGCCTTCCACCCACCCAGCTATCAGCCTGCTCTCTATCTGAGTCTGTCTTTATTTTGCTTGTTAGTTTATTTTGCTCATTATATCCCATACATGAGTAAGATGATATGAATTTTGCCTTTCTCTGACTGGCTTATTTCACTTAACACAATGCTCTCCAGGTCCATCCATGCTGTTACAAAAGGTAAGATTTCACAAAGGTCCTTTTCAATGTGGAAAAAAAAAGCCTGAAAAGCCAGAATCAGCAATAAAATGTGAAATGAACTCAAAGCCATTGTTGGCTCTGCAGATGGCAGGAGATCCTAAGCCAAGGAACAGGTGCAGGAGGTCTCTAGAAAGTGGGGAAAGGCAGGAAAATGAAATCTCCCCTAGAACTTCCAGAGAGGAGCACAGCCCCGTGGACACTGATTTTAGCCCATTAAAACTCAGTTTGGACTTCTGACCTCCAGAACTATAAGATGATACATTTGTTTTAAGACACAAAGAGTTTGTCAGGATTTGTCACATCAGCGAAGGGGAAACCACTGCAAGGATCAAAATCATTCCTCAGAGGAGCTCTTCCTGACAATCCAGATCAAGATGGGATCTTCTCAGCTATTCCCATTAGACTTTTAACATACTCTTCGCATTCAGAATGTTTTATTCATTAGCTCTGTTCCCCAAAAGGCCATATACCTGTCATGTTCATCATTCTATTTCTAACATCTATTGCTAAACCTGGATCATTGCGGTGCTCAAAATGTGTCATTGAGTGAATTAATAAGTGAATTAAAGCATGACAAAACATCTTCTCTCAACTACCATATAATAGCTATTTTCAAAAGAAATGATTCTAAGTTACTGTAGAGCTTTTAAAAATTGAAATTAAAAAGTACACCTAAAAAAAGTCCACAAGGCATCTGCAAATCTGTTGTGCTTCATTTATTTACTGCTGACAGCTTCAAGTTGTTGATAGAATAAGTGGAACTGTGTAATGAGAGAGAGCTTGGAAATCAGACTTTAGATTCTGTCTTAAAAATAAATACATGGTTAGTCTTTCACTTCACTTTGGATCTTGTTAAAAGGTATTATATGTAATCACCACACTGGCACAAAGCAATCTTATTATTATACTATTCTCCAACCTAACGAACAGAAAAATAGCACTATCCTAAAATATCTAAGTCAGTGATTCTTGTGCCTGTTTGCATATTCCTATATTAAGAAGGGGAAAGGGGCAGGAAGAGATTCAAAGAGAAAAATAAAGTATAAGAGCCTGAAGAAATGGTAAGGTCATTTAAATAACTTAGCTAGCATAGGTTTTATATGTTCCACTATATTATATGTAGTATCTATGCACATATATTTTAAATATATATTATATTATGTATAATGATCTTCAAATAAAATACTGGTAAAATATATCTCATTTTTATTGAAAAAGAAGCAGGAAAATATTGGTGATGAAAGACTATAAGGCCTGACCAGGCGGTGGCGCAAGTGGATAGAGCATTGGACTGGGACGCAGAAGACCCAGGTTCGAGACCTCGAGCTCGCCAGCTTGAGCATGGTCTCATCTGGTTTGAGTAAGGCTCACAAGCTTGAGCCCAAAGTTGCTGGCTCAAGCAAGGGGTCACTCAGTCTGCTGTAGCCCCTCTCCCCCCAGTCAAGGCACACATGAGAAAGCAATCAATGAACAACTAAGGTACTGCAATGAAGAATTGATGCTTATTATCTCTATTTCCTGTCTGTCCCTATCTGTTCCTCACTCTGATTCGTTCTGTCTCTGTCACAAAAAAGAAAAGACTATAAGAAAAGGTAACACGGGCATTAGCCATGAGTCTATATATTAGAAGTGCATTTGGTAGCAAGTAATACAATACTCATGTGTGTGTAGATAGATAGATGATAGATAGATAGATAGATAGATAGATAGATAGATAGATAGATAGATAGATAGACAGATACAAGTAAAAATGGAATAAACAATAAAAAAATTTAATTATCTCACCTGGGAAATAAATCTGGAGATAGGCAGTTTGTGATAATATCCATTAAATATGCTGACATTTATTGAACTTATTGAGGGTCTTCCACATGTTGGACCCAGTTTTGATACAAGCAGCTGCATTTGGGTGCACAGTCACATATGGCATAAGTATGTGTATAAGTGTGTGTGTATAATTTGCCTTAATCAGTTCTCCATTCTCCCTGGCAAAATGTCAGGTCTGTATGTGGTCTTATAAGTCATAGGAAAGCTCCATACTTAACAAGTTTAGAAACATAGGCTTATACATTTTTTTACTCTTATCTCTTTGCTAATATCTCCAAAACTATCTAACATATTGTTTTTTTACAGTTTCTTTCCCTCTGCTTCCTTCAGGACACTTTAAATTTTATTTAGAGAAATGTCTGTGTAATTGAAAAACTGAAGCCTTGTTATCAGATTTCAGCCTCCTTTCTCAGTTTAAGCCGTGTTTCTAGATCAGGCAAAATGTTGTCACAAGCTATAAATTTCACTTGTTATCTGGTTTTATTAGGATAGAAATGCTTTCCTATTTTTTACATTTATATTGAATATCCTTGGGTTTCAGGGAAGGGAGTTAATTAATTCTACATGCACTTTCACACCTAAGACTTTCAAATAAACAGGGAAAGTTTAAGACTCTTGGGCTTCATGCAGTCATTAGGATGTGTTCCTGAGGGCACAGTCTTGTTCAAGAGTAAATAGGATAACAAAACCATCTTAAAGTTTTAAAATAATAGCTGTTCATAGTCAGAATATCATTACTTCCCTTCTTCCTAGCACAAGGGGACTTCAGTAGCATTCTTTTTTTTTTTTTTTTTTTTTTTTTTCTGAAGCTGGAAACGGGGAGAGATAGACAGACTCCCGCATGCGCCCGACTGGGATCCACCCGGCACGCCCACCAGGGGCGACGCTCTGCCCACCAGGGGGCGATGCCCTACCCCTCCGGGGCGTCGCTCCGCCACGACCAGAGCCACTCCAGCACCTGGGGCAGAGGCCAAGGAGCCATCCCCAGCGCCCGGGCCATCTTTACTCCAATGGAGCCTTGGCTGCAGGAGGGGAAGAGAGAGACAGAGAGGAAAGGGGGGGGGGTGGAGAAGCAAATGGGCGCTTCTCCTATGTGCCCTGGCCGGGAATCGAACCCGGGTCCCCCGCACGCCAGACCGACGCTCTACCGCTGAGCCAACTGGCCAGGGCTCAGTAGCATTCTTGTGTGAATATTTGCGTATATCATAAACAATGGTCCTGGGACCAGTGAGTAGCCTAAGTATACAAGTCTGCATGTGGGCCCTTCAACAATGCTTGGAGTTTGTTTATTTGTTTGTTTTTTCACATCAGCATTATAAAAAAGGCTCTTTTATTTTCATAATCAAATGTCTGATGAAACTCTGTGAAATAAACTCTAAGTACTTCAGATAGTTAAAACTAGGTGATGTCTTAGCCATGAGATTAATCAGATTATGCTTCAGAGTAAAGGAAAGACATGAAGTTGACCGTAAAGCAAGGAAGAATTTATGTAAGTAAAAGATGAGGGGGAAGACACTCCTACAGTTTAAATAGCACATGCAGATATGGAGTAGTAATATGTCAATGATACTTGAAAAGAATAGCAAAGCATGACCCAATTTCATCAATAGTTACTGAAGAACTAGTGGATAACATAAGCACAAAATGACAAGTCCATGAAATAGCAAGCCTAGTAAAGCCACCAAAGACTATGAGACATTTTAAGCTCTTAAGTAGGAAGAATCTTGTCTAAGGTGCTTGCTTCCTTCCAGCAGATCCTCCAAGACATGTTGAAGGTAACGAGGCAGGTACCAGGAGACATGTTAAGAAACAAACTAAGCCCTGGCCGGTTGGCTCAGCGGTAGAGCGTCGGCCAGGCGTGGGGGGGACCCAGGTTTGATTCCCCGCCAGGGCACATAGGAGAAGCGCCCATTTGCTTCTCCACCCCCCACCCCCTCCTTCCTCTCTGTCTCTCTCTTCCCCTCCCGCAGCCAAGGCTCCATTGGAGCAAAGATGGCCTGGGCGCTGGGGATGGCTCCTTGGCCTCTGCCCCAGGCGCTAGAGTGGCTCTGGGCCGCAGAGCGACCCCCCGGAAGGGGCAGAACATCGCCCCCTGGTGGGCAGAGCTTCGCCCCTGGTGGGCGTGCCAGGTGGATCCCGGTCAGGCGCTTGTGGGAGTCTGTCTGACTGTCTCTCCCCGTTTCCAGCTTCAGAAAAATATAAAAAAAAAGAAAGAAAGAAAGAAACTAGATAACAAGGATATCAAGTCACTGAAGCTTTGATTGACTCAACAAAACCTGAAGCAAAAAGCTGCTGTCATGGAGGGCAACACTTGGGATGCTGTATGAGCCAGGCTCTCAAGTCTACCAAACGTTTTAGGCAATGGTAATCAGATTTCTCGAAAATAAAACAGAGGGAAGTCTTGGATATCTTTCTAGTAAACACTGGGTTCCAAGGCAGAGATTTAACTCAAGTTATCAGAAAAGGAGAAGTCTTGGAAAGATGTGTGAAATCTAATGGAAAGCTGAAAACAGTAATTAGGTACAAACTACACCAACTGGCAAAGATACTGGATCAAAAAGTTCGTTTTGTTCCTCCCGGGCTGTCAGTTCTTTACCTCTGCTTCTCTTTGAGCAGCTCTTCATCTCCTTACTCCCTACAGACTTTCTCTCTATGCTTCCTTCTGGGTGTCTCTGCTCCTCTTCACTACTGTGTGAGACATTACTTTAGTTCCTTATTTTGCTGAATCTGGTCATGTTACATGATCTTTTCATTCCAGTTCCTACTACTTTCTATTCCTTTTATTTTTATCTCAGTCAAAATGTTTTGGTTTCTTCTTTTCCAAGTGAGAGAAGAGGAGATATAGAGGCAGACTCCCACATACATGCCAACCATGATCCACCCAGCAACCCCCATCTGAGGCCATGCTCACAACCGGGATATTTTTCACGCCTATGGCGGAGGCACCACAGAGTCATCCTGAGCACATGAGGTTGATATGCTCGAATTAATTGAGCCATGGCTGCGGGAAGGGAAAAGAGAGAGAGGGAAAGAGAAAAAGGGGTGATAAACAAATGCTTCTCCTGTGTGCCCTGACCAGGAATCAACCTGGGACATCCATATACCAGGGTGATGCTCTACCACTAAGCCAATGGCTAGGGCCTCATTTAAAATGTTTTAAATAATGAGTCTATAGGTAATTTACTCTCCTTGTTTTAAAAATATCATATACCATATCTAAAGGGAGAAAGTTTGAAATCACCTGAAATTTTCAGCTAACTGATACTAACAATTTGATGACCATATTAGCTTCCTAGGGCTGTTATAATAACATACCATGGACTGGATAACCTAAACAACAGAAACTTATTTCTCACAGTCCCAGAGCTGGAAATCCAAGAACAAAGTGTTGGCCAGTTTAATTTCTCCTGATGCTTTTCTCTTTGGCTTATAGTGGCTGCCTTCTTACCGTTTCTCCAAGTGGCCCTTTCTCTGTGTACATACATCCTGATATCTCTTCTTCTTTCTGAGTTATGGCCCTACCTTTGTGACTACATTAAACCTTAATTGCCTCTTTAAAAGCCTTATTTCCAAATACACTCACATTTGGGGTTAGAGTTTTAACACAGGAATTTTGAGGAGATATAATTTAATTTATACAGTGACCATAATTTAAAACATCTCTCCTGTTCTCACAGGTATACACATATTTATACACATTTAGTTATACTTTTGCACGAGTTGAATCATATAATGTGTTTTTTCTTTTTTAATTTAGGAACTTTCTATTTCTTACAGTCTTTTATTTTTGGCCTCTCCTTTCTTCACTTCTTTTCCTGACAAACACACATCATGTCATTGTAACCAATGCAAATAACCTGTGTGTTTATTTCCACATTTTTTCTTGCATATATAATAGGACATTGTTTTTTAATGTGGTCATATTTTATATATGTTTCTGCAACCTGTATTTCCACATAAAATACATTATGGAAATTTATGCTAGTAAAGCTCTGGTGTTATAAAGTTCTATCCCACTCTTTAGAATGGATGTACCACAATTTATTTAATCATTCTCCTCAATTGGCATTAATTTCATTTCCAAATTGTTGTTATTGTCAACTATATGGCATTATACATGGATCCACAAATTCTCTTATGCTAGTGTCCTAATTTATTGAGAATAGATTTCCAAAATTTTATTGCCGGATCAGTTTATGTGTATACATAGATCCTGCCAGATTGCTCAGTTAAAATGCCATAACTCATATTTCTACAACTTTTATGAATATATACTTTCCCCCAGCTTCCATGTCAACATAAAAACTATCACTAATTTAACTCTCTGCCAGTCTGATGGAGATGAAATGAGAGCTCACTGTTACTTTAATTTTCATTTTCCTAGGTACAGTGAGAGTAAGGTGAAAAGCCATTGTATTCTCTGTATATTTTTATATTCATTGCTCATTTTTATGGGATTATCTTTTATTTTTTACTATTTTATAGGAACAGTTTATAGTACTTTATTGATATTGTCCATCTGCCTCATATACAAGGGGTAGTAGAGTTCTGTACCTATGACAGTGACATAACCCGAATTTTGGTGTAAGTCGAAACACACTTCAGCTTAAGTCACTTCCCTATCTTAACACAGTTGTAAAATCATAATCTAGAATATAAAAATACAATTAAGCCACAGAAAAAGGAAAAGGACATAAATATACAATACTGTACACTGCACTGTGGTAATAGAAAAAATGACAAAAAAATGAGTGTAAAAAAATTTCTTACTTTTATTCCTGTGGTTGGCTTGCACACTGGAAGGGGCATTGCAAGGTGGAAGAGAGTGACCTATCAGGAGGAGGAAGCGGGAGAGGCAGGAGGACCTGCAGAAGGTGCTGGAGATACTGGGTCAGGTGAATCAGGATTGCCTAAGGAACATGAAGGAGACGCTGGAGATGATTCTACCTGCGCTACAGGTGTTTTATCTCAAGAAGCAGCTGATGTAGAGAGTACAGGATCTGTTTCAGGCCTCCCTACCTTCTTAAATAATTGTTCCAGGCTACTATGAAATGTTGATGATATTTTCTCTTCCAAAATCTGCCTTAACACTCACATCTGAATTTTTTTAAGTTTTGGTACTTCCGCCTACTCCATCGCCATCTTGCCACCTCTAAATTTTTTTTAAGTTTTTATGGGAGTGACTGTCATAAGCCCAAAACGTCATATGTTGAGACTGTCATAACCTGAGGATCTCCTGTATTATGCAAATGTATTTCCAAATATATACCTTAAGTTTTATTCTTATTCACAATATCTTTGACATGCAAAAAATATATACATTGTGTAAAGTCACATAGATCTAGCTTTCGCTTTATAGCTTTTGAGTTGCCAGCGTGTGTAAAATGTCTCCTCAGATATCCAATTAAAATACAGTCTTTTCTCTTCCTTATCTCCTCTTCTCTTGCTGAATTAACCAAACCAGACCAGACTCTAAATATGCATATCTCACCTCTACAATCTTAAGTATCTTATACTGAGAAATGTAGCCCTTTGCCAACACTGAGCCCTCTCATTGGACCATCTGGCCTTGTATCTAAATAGCCATATCGAAGCACTCACACAAGAAATCCAGGCATTTACCTAGGAATTATTCTATTACTTAGGTAAATTTTCAACTTCTTATTTTATTTCTGATTTAGTTTTACCTGTTAAAAAATATTATTGACTATTAATCTTATTGTTCAAAAAGACATGGGTAAAAAAAATTCAATATATATTTTTACCTAATAATTAGACCTTGGAAATTATTTGTTGTCAAAAACTATTTTTAAAATGTTTTCAAATTGTACTTACAATAATATATTTTCAATTCAACTTTCTTTTGGAAGGGCCCCATGAAGGACCATGACCACACCACCATCTATCTGAAGGACAGAAAGTATGATGGGGGGGGGGGGATTGCAGTAGAAAGAAAAGGGACAGTGATCTCAATTGAATGCAGTTATAATATCCTGTTATTTCAAACTTTACAAAAGTACTTGACCATCTGAATACATTGCTATGGCATCTCCAAGGGACTATGTAAGCTGAAGTTTCACTGGTTTCCTCGTAAACCATACTTTGGTAATCCATCACATGGGTTCTTTCTATACAAATATTCTAAGAGAATAGAAACTGCCAACAAAATGACTAATTACACTAGAAGACTCTCTCTGCTACCATGTCCTCCTCTTACTGTAGAGTACAGAAACGTGTGATGTAGGCATCCTCCTGCCCTACACTTTTCCCTACATTCAATGTTACAGGGGTTTCTTCTCTTCACAGATTTCTCTATTGCAGCACCAGCCATGGGAGTTGGCCCATTTCATTTGAGTTTTTATAAAAGGTTCTTTTCCCTTAAATGACATGAGCTATAGATCTTCAAACGTTCGTCTGGGGAGAGCAACTAAGGTTCTGCGTATAACTGATCAGGTTCTAAAGGTGTATGTGTGTCCAAAGATAGATGCATGTGTGTCTAAAAATAAGCACTGTAGGTGTGTCCAGAGGAGAATAAAATAATACTGCTCCCTCAGCAAACTCAGCCTTCAGTTTTCTTTCTCCCTTAGGAAGCTGAATCCACCTGCACAGACATTCGCTCCAGATCCTTCACATGTCAGGGTCTTTCTTTGATGGCTGCTAGTCTCAGCAACAACTTGAACTTGATGCTCTCCCAGGCTATTTTACTCTCCTGAAATGGTGGGTATAGACTGAGAGCTTCCCCTGACTCTGAAGTACACATGCTCCAGTGGCTCCCCAGGCTGGAATAGACCAGGCAACAAGCCATACATAAGAAGCAAATCTCCACAGTCACCAGTCAGTTGGGAATACTGGTCATGGAACTCTTTCTGCCTTGAATAAGAAAATATTTAAATATTTGTGACTTTTTCCCCAGTCTGAAATCAGAATCCCAAATGCCTGCACTGACCTGACAGAGTAATATAAATGACTCACCTCAGCAAGGTGTTTAAAAAATTGACTATCAGAAATATTTTTGACAAAGTATTGAGGAATAAAACTAGTTATCTGAAAAAAACAAAAAACAAAAACCAAACAAACAAAAAAATTTGACTTCTAGTGTTTTTCAGTTTCCATGATGTAAATATTCCTATCAATGGCTGTTTCAAGCTATCAATGGCTTCTTACATTATGTCAAATAAAATAAACCAGTTACAAGTTATATACTACATGCTTCCACTTATAATGAGGTCTCTAAAATAATCAAACTCATAGAAATGGAGACTAAAATGTCTATTTCCAGGGGTCAGAAAAGATGAAAATGGGAAGCTACTGGGGGCAGATGAAAAAGGGGATTTTCTGTTCAATAGATCTAACATTTCAGTTATGCAGGATGAAAAAGTTCTGGAGATATGCTGAACAACACTGAGCCTGAAGTTAATAATACCCTATTGTGCACTTAAAAATTTGTTAAAGAGGGTAGATCTCATGTTGTGCTCTTACCACAATAAAAAATAATCTTGTATATTTAAAAATCAACCCTCAAGAGACAGTATTGCCTGACCAGGAGGTGATGCAGTGGATAAACTGTTGGCCTGCGATACTGAGTATCCAGTTTCAAAATCCTGAGGTCACCAGCTTGAGTGCAGACTCATCCAGCTTGAGCATGGGATCATAGACACAACCCTATAGTTGCTGGCCTGAGCCTAAAGGTTGCACGCTTGAAGCCCAAGGTCACTGGCTTGAGCAAGGGGTCACTAGCCCCCAATCAAGACACACATGAGAAAGCAATCAATGAACAACTAAGGTTGATGCTTCTCATCTCTCTCTTCCTGTCTGTCTCTGTCTATCTCTTGCTCTCTTTCTCTTGCTAAAACAAAAAAGGGAAGAGAGAGAGTCAATATGACCTGTCTCTAGACACCATTGAAAATATTGTTTTAGTTTATAAAATAATGTATAATAAATATAAAATATTAGATTGTAGCCCTGGCCAGATAGCTCAGTTGGTCAGAGCATTATCCTGAAGCACAGAGGGTTCTTGTTTCAATCCCTGGTCAGAGCACCTATAGGAACAGATCCTGTTCCTGTCTGTCTGTCTGTCTCTCTCTCTCTCTCTCTTTCTCACTAAAATCAATAAGTAAAATTTTAAAAATAAATAAGTAAACAAAAACAAAATCTTAGATTGTATTGTTAAATCTATATTAAAAAATAATTGTTGAAAAGTATAAAAATTATCAAATATTTTTGGTTATTGGTTATTATTGTCTGTACATTCAAAATATAAAACCTATAAATTTTTTAGTGTTAAGATAGTGATAGCTAGTCTTATATTCGCTTGTGATGCACAGCACATAATTCATTCTTAAATCCTCTAAATGGCACATCATTTAACTTTAATCAGTTTCACAACAATAAACTATGTTTATAAACATACTTCTAAACTTGAGGCCCTGGCTGGTTGGCTCAGGGATAGAACATCAACCTAGCGTGTAGAAGTCCCGAGTTTAATTCCTGGTCAGTGCACAGAGGAAAGGTGACCATCTGCTTCTTCACCTCTCCTCTCTCTCTCTCTCTCTCTCTCTCTCTCTCTCTCTCTCTCTCCCACAGCCATGGCTATATTGGTGCCAGCTCATTGGCCCATGGCTCTGAATTTGGCTCCATGGAGACTCTGCCTCATCTCAGTTACAAGCATGGCCCCAGATGGACAAAGCATCTACCCCAGACAGGGGTTGCTGGGTGGATCCCGATTGGGGCGCATGTGGGAGTTTGTCTCTCTATCTCCCCTCCTTTCACTTAAAAAATAAATCTCTAAATGGCACAAAATTTAACTTTTAATCAGTTTTACAACAATAAACTATGTTTATACATATACTTCTAAACTTGAATACATTGTTTGCATAATGGTTTTAATATTTGGGTAACTTTTCTTAAAAAATTTGTAAATGTTTAATTCAGTTTCAGAATCAAATTTCACTGTAATTCAGTAACTGCTATTCACATGTTTTCCTTATCCCAATATCGTAAATTGAAACAGGTAAGCTGAACAATGTGGTTTATTTTCATAAGCTTAATTCTGGAACATTTTTGGAAATCTGTTCTTAATTTCCAAATTTTGCAAGTTTATTGCAGGTATTTAGTTTTGGTGACTGGAAGCATGGGAAAGGACACAAAACTCTTTGTTGCCAAGTTATTTTCCCAAAGACAGTTTTATTAGAAATAGCAAATTAAATCTTTTTTTAAATTAGTAAACTTCATTTAAAAAATTTTAGATTCACAGCAAAACTGAGTGAAAAGTACAGAGTTCCCATATTTTCCCGCACACATACAACATCCCCCACTATCAGCATCCTTTGCTATGCTGGTACATTTTTTACAATTGATGAACTTGCACTGACACACTTCATATATTTTGAATAACTATTTCTGAAAATTCACTCAGGGGAATGTTGAAGTTATTGAGTTGGGATTTTAATACACAACTAAAAGACCAATTCTTTCCATTTTCAGTGTAAAGTGAGGCACAGTTGTATTCTCAGATGACATGAAAAAGTTCACATCTTTAATGGTACAAAGACTCTCTTGACAGCATGGATAAATCATAACAGCCATATTCAACAAGTAGTTCATTGGCAAAGGTGTTAAAATTTCTATTTCTTGTGCATCAGGAGTACATACAGTTTATAGTGTTAATCACAACATCCAGGATATGTTCCATAACCAATTTTCAGCACAAAAAAAAGATTCCTGTTGAGTATTATGAAAAATTAACATAATTTTATATCCTTGTACAATATGACCAATCTGGAATTAACTTGTGAATTGTCAGGTGTTACCACTAATTATTATATAAAACCATGTCTAACATGATTGTTAATTTTGTACATAGAAATAATAAATTTGTGCTGTTGAGTGTTATGAGATTCAGTGTACAAAATTATTTTCTTCGTATCAAAATTCTTATTTAAGACAGCAAATTATTGTAGTTAGAATAGAGATATAGAGATATATCACAATAATCAATAATAACCCCAATTTATATAGTAACTCTTTTATACTATTTGTCATATTTTTATGAGCTTATTTTTTCTGGGTTTACAGATTATTGTACTTGTTCGGACATATAACTTCTGCTCCACTAACTGACAACCTTATATAAAATCTATAAAAATAACTTTTTCCTTAATAAATCTGTGACTTTAAATTCTTCCCAAGATATAGTACCAGAGGCTAGATTTACAGACTCACCTAACAAAGATAGAACAAGAACAAAATATACACAACAAAGGTTTTTAAGACATTGGACATCAGGCTTTGAAGAAGAGATGTGAAACAAGAGTTTGTTCAGGATTGTCCCAATTGATTGCCTTGAGAATTTCCAGACTGAAGCACAGGGAAGGAGTGAGCCAAGAACATTCACTGAGATAAAGACACATGTCTGATAGACCAGGAAGACCAAGACACTAAATTTCACAGGGCAGAGTACCAAAGAGAAGTTTTGCAGAGAATACTCCAAAGATTTGCATGAAGATTCTATTCAGTGTTAAGGAGAGTATGATCATCAGATGTATGTGATCAAACTATAAGATGGTGAGAAAGAAAACCTGACATGTGGATGTCCTAGATTCAATTCCCGGTCAGGGTACACAGGAGAAGTGACCATATGCTTCTCCACCCCTACCCCTCCGTCTTCTCTTTCTCTCTCTCTCTCTCTCTTTTCTTCTCCCACAGCCATGGCACAATTGGTTCGAGGGCATCAGCCCCAGGTGCTGAGGATAGCTCAGTGGAGCCTCTGCCTCAGGTGTTAAAAATACCTTGGTAGCGAGCAAGACCTCAGATGAGCAGAGTATCAGCTCCAAACAGGGGTTGCTGAGTGGATCCCAGTCAGGGCACAGGGAAGAGTCTGTCTCTCTATCCCCCTGGTCAAGGCACATATGAGAAAGCAATCAGTGAACAACTACGTACTTCAACAAATAATTGATGCTTCCTCATCTCTCTCCCTTACTGACTGTCCCTATCTGTCCCTCTCTCTGTCTCTCTCTTTGTCTCTGTCACACACAAAAAAGACAACAAAGAAGATAAAATATAACAATAAAAATAATCAGTTAGTCAAACAAAAAGGCAGAAAACAAGAAAGGGAGAAAGAATAGAAAAAAATAGCAAGTAATAAGGTGGCAAATTTAAATCTAACAATATCAAAAATTACAATAAATGTAAATGGCTTAAGTAACCCAAATTAAAGACAAAGACTTTTAAATTAAAGTAAGATTTAACCATAAACTGCCTATAACCATGATGGCGAACCTTTTTATAAAAACCGTTCACTTTTGCAGTGCTGGTCAACCTGGTCCCTCCCGCCCACTAGTGGGCATTCCAGCTTTCATGGTGGGTGGTAGCAGAGCAACCAAACGGCCCTGCGATTGGCCCACCATAAAAGCTGGAATGCCCAAGAGTGGGCAGGAGGGACCAGGTTGACCAGCACTGCAAAAGTGGGTGGTTTTTATAAAACGGTTCGCCATCATGGGCCTATAAGAAACTCAAATACAGACACAAATAGATTAAAAGTAAAACACTGGGAAAAAATACACCATGTTAACAGTGGTATCAAGAATAACATGACTATAGGAACATTAGATAAAGTACACTCGGTAAAAAAAATAAAATAAAATGTTACCAGGGATAATGGTCTTTACCTTATAATAAAGGTGTCAATTCATCAAGAGAAATGAATAATAAAGTTACAAAACATTTGAAGTAGAAACTGACAAAATTACAAGGAGAAATAGGCAAAGGTACAAATTTATACTCAGAATTCAATGCTTCTTTCTCAATAATTAATAGAAAACACACAGAAATTCAGTAAGTACTATATATAGAAGAGCTAAAGAAAAGTTAATTTATACTTATAGAACATCTCATTCAATAAGAAAGCACACATTCTATTCAGCTTAATATGGAACAGTTAGCAAGATAAATCATATTTTTTAAGATAAACACGTTTGAGTATATTGAAAATGATTTGAGCCTGACCAGGCGGTGGCATAGTGCATAGAGCATCAGAGTGGGACACAGAGGACCCAGGTTCAAAACTCTGAGGTCACTGGCTTGAGCGCAGGCTTATCCTCCTTGAGCATGGGCTCACCAGCTTGAGCGAGGAGTCTCTGGCTTCAGTGTGGGTTCATAAACATGACCCCATGGTAGCTGGCTTGAGCCCAAAGGTCACTGGCTTGAATCTCAAGGTCACTGGCTTGAACCCAAGGTCACTGGCTTGAGCAAAGGGTCACTAACTCTGCTGTAGCCCCCTGGTCAAGGTATATATGAGAAAGCAATCACTGAACAACTAAGGAGTTGCAACAAAGAATTGATGCTTCTCATCTCTCTCCCTTCCTGTCTGTCTGTCCCTATCTCTCTCTCTCTCTCTCTCTCTGTGTCAAAAAAAATTATTTGAGCCATACAAAGTATGTTCTCTGACCCCAATGGGATTGATTAGACTTAAATAACAAAATTATGTCTATAAAATATCAAAATATTGAAACTAAATAACATACATATAAAATATTCCTGCATCAAAGAAGAAATAAAAGAAGATAAAAGGAAACAAAAAAGTTTTACCCCTAGTTTTATTGAGATATAATTGATATATGAGATGTCACAAAAAATAATTAGAAGGAAATGTATGGCCCCTCTATGCTACATTATGAAAAAAAAATGGTTAAAAAAACTGACCTTAGCTTCTACTATAGGAACTAAAAAAAAAAATAAGAGCATACAAACCTAAAGTAGGCAAAAGATAGAACATAATAAAGACCAGAAAAGAAATAAATAAAAAATTAACACAATATAAAAAAATCAATAAAACCAAAAGCTGGTTTTTGAGATGAATAAATATATAAACATATGACTATATTGATATGAATAAAAGGATAAATTATAAATATTAAGAGAGATGAAATTACTACAGATTAATTCAATATTAAAAATTACAAAGGAATATTATGAACAAGTTTTTCTCAGTAAATTTGACAATTTAAGTAAAAATGGATAAATTCCCTATAAACACAAACCATCAAAGCTTACTCAAGAAAAATATAGAAAACTTTAATAACCCAGTATCTATTAAAGATATTAAATTTACAGCTAAAAATATACCCACAAAGAAAACTTCAAACCCAGATCTCTTTACTGATGAATCCTATCAAATACTTAAAGAAGAAATAAAACCAAGTCTACATACACATATGTACAAATTGAAGTAAAGGAAATATTTCCCAACTCATTTTATGAGGACGAAATTACTCTGATACCAAAACAAAAAAAATTACCAGAAAAGAAAACTGCACATTAATTTTCCTGATAAATATAGATACAAAAATTCTTTACAAAATCTTAGCAAATAGAATCCAACTTATTTTTTGAAAGAAGACAATATATCATAACCATTATGGCTTATGCTACTTGGAAAGAATGCCTTCTTGGTGTAGCATTCAAATATCAACCTACGTAATTTAGCATATTTATGTATTAAAAATAAAAACATAGTCTCATTTCAATAAATGGAGAAAAAGCATTTGACAAAATGCAAGATACATGCACTCTCAATAAATTATAAATAGTAGATCACATCTTCAAACATAAAAAGAGCATCTTTTTAAAAAATCCTATACTAGTATCATACTTAATGGTGAAATTCTGGTTGTTTCATGAGGCAAGGATGTTCACTATCAATATTCTATTCAATACTATACTAGAGGTCAGAATCATTATAATAAAACAAAAATAAATAAAAAAGCATATAGATAAGGATGAAGGAAGTAAAGCTGTGCTGAGAAATGAATGATTATTTATGTAGAAATTAACAGGAAATCTATAAAATAACTACTAAAAAGTAATAAGTAAATTACCATTGGTGAGAATGCAAGTTTAATATTTTTTAAAAATCAATTGGCTCAGCCTGACCTGTGGTGGCGCAGTGGGATAAAGCGTCGACCTGGAACACTGAGGTTGCCAGTTCAAAACCTTGGGCTTGCCTGGTCAAGGCACATATGGGAGTTGATGCTTCCTGCTCCTCCCCCTTCTCTCTCTCTCTCTCTCTCTCTCCTCTCTCTCTAAAAATCAATAAATAAAATTTAAAAAATCAATTGGCTCTTTATACATCAGTAACAAAAATAGGAAAATAAAATTAAAAAGTCAATTTTATATACAGTTGCAATAAAATTCAGAGCATTATGATTAAATCAAACAGATGTCTGAGATCTATAAAGTGAAAAACATAAAGTATTGTTGAGCAAAAATAAAGATGACCTAAAAATGGAGTAATTTATTATGCTCATATGTTGTGAGAGTCAACATTGTTAAAAGAGAAATTGTCATCAAGTTGATCTATAGAATCAATACAATTTAAATCAAAATTTTAGCAGCAGCAGTATATTTTTTAGGAGAAAATAAACTGGTTCTAAAATGTTTATGGAAATGTAAAGGATCTAGAATAACCAAAGATATTTTAAGAAAAAAGAACACTGTTTGTGGATTTACCCTCCCTGATTTTATAACTACGTATAAAATTAGTTATCAACTCAACTATTAGCAAAGAAACAGACATATAATAATCTAATGGAACAGAAAAGAGAGTGCAGAAATAGTCCCACAAATATACGTTCAACTATTCAAGTGATGTTTTAAAAAATGTGTCAACGCCATTCAGTGAGGAAAGAAAAGTTTTTTCAACAAATAGTATGGCTCAACCAGATATATAATGAGTTACCATTATAGACACTAGAAACACTAAAATTAGAAAACCTAACTATAACAAGTTTTGGCAAGGGCATGGAACAACTAGAGCCCTCATATACGACTAGTGGGAATTTAAAAATGTATAACTACTGTTACAGACTGAAAGTCTTTTTCCCCCCCCAAAATCCTAACTTTAAATCTGATGGTATTTGAAGTTGGGGCCTTTGGGAGATGATTAGTCATGAGAGTGGAGCCCTAATTAATGGAATTAGTGCCTTTGTAAAAGGAACATTAAAGAGCTGTCTCCCACTCCTCCACCATGTAAGGATACAGAGAAAAATAGGCAATCTGAAACCCAGAAGAGGGCTTTTACCAGAAACCAATCATGCTGACACTGCAATCTTGGACTTTCAACCAGAACTATGAGAAATAAAGTGTCTGATGTTTATAAGTCACCTAGTCTATGGTACTTTTTTATAACATCCCAAACTGAATAAGTCAACTTCTTTGGAAAGTCTTCTTAAGCTTCTTTAAAAAAAAAAAAAAAGTTAAATATTTGCCAAGCCATTCCACATCTCAGCATTCACTGAAGAGATGTGAAAGCAAAAGCCTGCACAAAGACTTACTTTATATGTGACTGTTTATACCAACCTCATTGAAACAGCCATGAATTGGCAACAAATCAAATGCTCAGCAGCAGGAGAATGGATAAGCACATTGTAGTATACATGCATACAATACAACACTATTCAACAATAAAAAGAAATGAACTGTTGATGAAATGTGTATAAATCTCAAAATAATTATGCTTAGTGAAAGAACTCAAACATAAAGTACTATATGGTTTCATGTACATAAAATTCTAGAATATGAAAACTAATTTAAAGTAACATGATGGAATATGTGGTTGCCTACAAGCAGACATGGAGTCAGGAATGAATTACAAATAGACACAAGAAAAATTTTGAGGTGATCTATATATTCATTATCTTGATTGTCATGGTGGTTTCACATATATCAAAACTTAAGTAATTTAAAGTGTGCTATTTATTAAACATCAATTATACATTGATAAAGTTATTTTAAAAAGTACAAGAGTAGAAAGGTAAAAATGGAAACAATTTTTTAAGTGAGAAGAGGGGAGATATTGAGGCAGACTCCTGCATGCAACCTGACTGGGACCCGCCTGGCAGCCCCTGCCTTGGCCAATGCTCAACCAAGCAATTTTAACACCTGAGGCTAACATACTTAGACCAACTGAGCCACTGGCTGAGGGAGGGGAAGAAGGAGGGATTCGTTATCTCTAAAGTATCACATTTTCTACTAATGTTACTGCTAGATATCTAACTATTGGTGGAACTTTTAGAAAATATAAAAAATACTATGCAAAAAATATGTATGCAGTTTACCTACATTAGTTTGAGCAGACATCATTTGTATCAGTAAAGAGAAAGCTTTGTATATACACCTGTATCCCAGAATGTGAACTCCTCTGCAGATAGTGGAGGTAGGAGACAAATCTGTAAACCACTTCTTTGTCTCATTTATCCATATGTTTCTAATGTTTTTATTATTGAGAATCTCCACACCTCACCCACAACCAAGTACTACTATACAGATAATCATTTACCTTCCTTTATTCCAAATACAGCAGAATGTCTCATTTTTGCATTTTTTTTATTTTGATTATGTATTTGTTCGAGAGAGATGTTCCCTAATTTCCCTTTGTTTAAATTTTTTAACTGCTTCATTTTTCAAAATAAGTATTTAAATAAATGAATATAAAAGACTTTAAGTTACTTTGACTATATAGGCTTTGTCACTTAAGTTCCCTAGCATTATCCAACAACCCTGTATGGTCACAAATGAATTTCAATAATTTCCTTTCCTGTTTTCCAGTAAAATTATGATATAATTTTTTGGTGTGATATTTAAATATAATATATTTTTTTCTTGAAAAATTTTTTTCAATTACAGTTTACATTCAATATTATTTTGCATTAGTTTCAGTTATGCAACACATGGTTAGATAATCATATACTTTACAAAGTGGTCCCATAAGTATTTTAAGTATTCACCTGGCACCATAACTAGTTATTACAATATTATTGACTACCCTATATTCCCTATGCTGTATTTCATATTCCCATGACTATTTTGTAACTGTTCACTTGTATTTCTTAATCTCTTTACTTTTTATACCCAGCCCCCCAATACTCCTCCCCTCTGGCAACCATCAGTCTGATATCATGATATACTTCTTTTTAAAATTATAGGCACATCAAACGCTTATCTTTGTCAGCCTTAAGCTGCAAAGGACATTAATGTATTCTTTCCCTGAAAGAAGAAAATATATGCTGAGTGGGCACTTGTTACCCAACTACATTGCTATAGCGTATTATATTATTACACTCATTAACAGTAATTAAGTTATTTGAGAAACTAACTGACTGCATTTATTTGTACTAAAATCTGCATAGACCTAAGCTGTTAATTATTTCCACTATGCCTAACAGCAATTTCAAAGGCTCTAACTGCAATCAAAAAGCAAATGTAATGAACTTGCAAAGGAGAAACTTTTATGATGCATATTAAATGCAATGAAAATGTGAGAGTTGGAAACTTCAAAAAAAATTAATACAAGGAACATTGCAAGTTAAGGGTCCCCACACTACTGCTGATTTCCACATTATGCATTTGTCAAATTAAAGTAATAAAAAGTGTATAGCTTTATGCAGAAACTGAGAACTTGATATGGACACATAAATCTATGAAAGGTAAAAAACTCGATAAAGAGCATTATTGAGTATTATTGCGAGATGAGTTATAACTAGAACCATTAAGAGGGTACTTATCACAAAAACTTGATGGATGAGTTCAAAGTTCTAGACTTTTCTTAAAGGCTGTCAGCAAATCCATATTTTTTCCTAGCTTCTAATAAACCTGGAAATTATTCAATACATAGACAGGCAGTAGGCTCAATGGAGAGCACAGGATTTGGAGGCAAAGAGCACTGATAATTCTAGCCTGGCTCTACCATTTACTTATTGAGTGATAGTAGGAAAGTTACCTAGCTTCTCAGAGCCTCGGGTCCTTCACCCATACAAAATAGGTATCATACCTGCCCCCCAAAGGATTGTAATAAAGATTAAAAATGAAAAAATATGCATGTGAACTAGTTAACACAATGTCTGACACATAGAGCTCCAAAAAAAAAAAAAAATGGTACCTGTAATTATAAAGGTAATTCTTTTTATTTTTTCAAATTGCAAAAACACACTGCTGAGTCAAATCAGAAAGATGACTGAAGTTCCTAGACCCATTTTATATTTTGCAATACAGAAATGTTTAGGATACAAGTAATCAAATAGACAACTATTTTTATCATTTAAACTCAGTAGAGAAAAATATTTTTTACACTTTTCTTGTAATCAGTAACAGAATACTTTGCACAAATTAAGTACTTAGTAAATTGTGGTGGGTTAAATTCCAAACAAATTATAATTCATCAATTTTCTATAAACATGCATAGAATATTGATGAAGATATTTAGTAATTTTAGGAATTTACTGCAAATTCAGACATGCAAAGATAGGTTGGGGAGTCGATAATTCTATCTTTTTAGATCTCTTTAGTAGACTCCTAGCTACACTTCTATCCCTTCTCTCTCAATCAATTTTATGTGTGGCTGCTGGTGTGAACTTTCTAAAATACATGTCAATTTTTTCCTTCAAACTCTAAAGGGCAGCCATTTTCTCTCAAAAAAACTCCAAAGATAACTAGTTAGTAAGGTCCATAATGCCTCGCGGTGACCTGCTCTGTACTTCTATCTTCAACCACATCCATTGCCACTCCCCCAGCCCCACTCTGTCCCAAATACAAATTGCACTTCACTTAGAATGAACTACTTTAATTAATCAAATAGACTATTCTTTCATATACTCTGTTGTTGTTGGTTTTAGTTGTCGCTTTTTCTTTTTATCTTTAGCTGGTTAACTCTTGCTCATCTTCTACATCTAGACTTAGAAGTCACTTCTTTTTATAAACCTCTTCAGGGCCCTGGCCAGTTGGCTCAGTGGTAAAGCATTGGCCTGGTGTGTGAAAGTCCCAGGTTTGATTTCCAGTCAGGGCACACAGGAGAGGCAATCATCTGCTTCTCTACTTTTTCCTCTCTCCCTTCTCTCTATCTCTCTCTTCCCATCTGGCAGCCAATGCTCCACTGAAGCAAGTTGGCCTGGCCACTGAGGATGGCTCCATGGCCTCCGCCACAGGCACAAAAATGGCGCTCATGGCAACAGAGCAATGGTCCCAGATGGGCAGAGCATCGCTCCCTAGTGGGAATGCTGAGTGGATCCCGGTCGGGCACATGGGGGAGTCTGTCTCTCTGACTACCTGCTTCTCACTTAAGAAAAATAGAAACAAATAAAAATAAATAAATAAACTCTTCAGCGTGCCTATATTTGGATTAGGTCCTCTATTATAAGTAATTATAGCTATCTATATTTCATTTATTTAATCATTTATTCAATCAAGAAATGTTTTTTGAGTGCCTATTGTTAATAGGCTTTGTTCTGGGCACCAAGATTTAGTAATACAAATAAAGCTCAAGCTCTCCAAGAATTTTTATTATAATGGACTAGGCAGAAAATAGAAACAAATATTTAACATGTATCAGATAGCAATACTGCCTTAGAGATCAAAGAAATTAGATTGGGGAAATGGATTCGTCAAGTTGAGATGCGATGTTTTCTGATTGGATGTCAAGGAAAGCTTCAGAGAGATGTGTTTGAATGGAGACTTGAAAGAACTGAGGGAGTGAACAAAGTGAATTTCCAGTAAAAGAGTTGCAGGCAACAGGAAGAGCACATGGTACGACCCTAGGTAGTGGTGTGCTTGGCTGTTTGTCTTATTTGAGGAAAAGCAAGGAAGCTAGTGAGGCTAGAGTAGAGAAGGGAGAATAAATGAGATCAGAGAGACAATGGCGGGAATGCAGAGCACTTCAGGCCTTGGAGGTACTGTAAGGCCTTTAGATACTTTACTACATGAGATGAAAAGCCAAAGGAGAATCTGAGGAAATCAAGTAAGAGGGGCACCTACTCTGACTTACATGGAAAGAGTAGATCACAAGTGCAGCTGTGGAAGCCAGGAGACCTGCTAGGTTATAATACATGAGACGAGAGCCAATGATGGTTTAGACTTGGCTCCGAGTAGCAAGGAGTGGTCATATTCTAGATACGTTTTGATGGTAGGACAGACTTTACTGATAGATGAGATGTGAGAAATGAAAACCAAGGATGTCTGTAAGTTTATTGATCAGAGTAATTAGACAGATGGAATTCCCACTACTGAAATGGGAAATGTTGCAAAAGAAAGAAGCATGGGAAAGGCACAGAGGTAAACTGGGGTACCTAATAGTCATTCAAGTCATAGCATCAAGCAGTTGTATAAACAAATCTGCAGTTTGGTGGGTAATTCAGGATACAGATATTTGTTTTTAGTGGGTCATTGGCAAGCCTAGGTAAGGTCATGTGGACAAGTCTTGCCGGGGGTGAGGAAGACAGAGATGCAAAGACCCGACTCCGGGGACCAGGTTCAGTGACGCAGATCCACTTTATTCAGGAAGTAAGCTAGCTTATATACATGGGTTCAGCCTATAGGATGTTACAGCATGTCCTTCATAGCCAATGGCTGAAAAGATCAGGGAGCTGTGTGGTTGGCACTAAGTCACTTCCTTAAAGTGGGCAAGCTCCCTTCCTGGGTATGCCCAGGAGGGTTCTGGGAGCTGGAGTATTTTCACAACATTGCATTAGTCGCAGCTGCTAGGAATGCGCTCTGTGCTCCACCCACAAGATCACCTATGAAAGGGGTGAAGATAGAAAAGATATAATGCACAGGAACTGAGCAACCATTTGGGACAATGTGGAGAAACTAGCAAAAGGGACTGAAAAGACATAATTGATGAAATAAATATAGAGAGTAATATCCCAAAAGATAATGATGATCGGGTTTAAATAGGGGAGGGTGATCACTATGTCAAATGAAGCTGACAGGTCAGGAAACATAAGACTAAGAAATAAGCATTTAATTAAGCAATCTGGAGGTCGTTGGTGATGCCTATAAGAGGTATTTTGATGGAGATGTAGGGTTCAGGAAAGAATAGCAAGAGAGGACGTAGAGCCATTGAGTATTGACCAACTTTTCTGAGGAATTTCTCTCTAAAGTGATATATAGTGATAAGTAGTATGGCTGGAAGAAAATGTGGGTCCAAGAAAGGGTTTGTTTTAAAATAAGGGAGTTAAGAAATGTTTGTAGCAATAGACTCATTTACATTATTTACCAAAGGGCTTACTAATGTTGAACATTCATGGTATGCCAAAAATATAAGAACATTCTGCAATCAACTTTCAAGTATAAAAGGTTTTACTATTTGCAAAACAGTAATAGTAAAACAAAGAGCAAAGAGACTACAGACTTATTAGTAGTTTCAAAAATTTGTATCTGTTTTAACACAAGGATCAAATAGTTCATTTTCTAATATTAAGGCAGTATATTCATAAATTTTATTCTATATAATTCTCTTTAAAACTGAATGAAGAATAGAAACTTTACTCTCTTTTGTCTTCCATAGTAAATTTTTTATTATCTACATTGAAGACTTTAGAGGTAAAGAGATCAATGGATAAGGAAACTAGAGATATGAATAGTCACTTATCTTTGGATTTATAATGCTTTATTCTTCCAAGAGATTTTTTAGTATTAACTTAACATTTTGATAATATTGGTAGAAATGTTTTTCTGAGAACCCACATGCTGTGTCTTCCAGAAATAATGGTGAGAAGCAATAAGGGACATCTGGGACTAGTAGTAACTCAGCACATGTAACAATAGAATAGCAACCAGAACCCCAAGAACATGTACCAGGTACCAAACATGTGCTAACTCTTCCCTGCTCTGGTTGGTGCTAAGCATTGTCCCTACTTTTCACAAAAACATCTGACTGCACATTATTACCCTTATATAAATGATGAGGAAACTGACTTTTGGAGATAATATATAACTTGACCAATGCCATCCAAATTAGTAAGATACAGAGCTGGGGTTTCAAACTCAAGACTACTTGGTTCCAGAAATTACCCCTTTCCAACATTCCCATGTGGCTTCTCTATCAATTTTCTACAATTAAGTAAGTTAAATCCATGTGTAACTCTAAAAAGAGCTGTCTCTCTCTCCATTTTTTTTCTACTAGTCATGCTCCCCTAAAAACCATTTTAACATTATTTCAGATAAAAAGAGAAATATTCAAGCCCCTAATAATAAGTATCTGTCCTTCTACGTTTCCATCACCTTAAAGAACATAGAATAAAGACAACTCTTCCTCACACTTAACCCAAACAAAACTAGGATGCCTATAAAGGGTATATAAATTAGAATTCTTGTTACTATGGCATGTACCATTCTTGGTTTAACTATTCTTAGTTTTTCTTTCTTACATAATTGCATTCTGAGAAAATATAAATGTTAAACGTTAGTTAACAAGTATCACACTGCTGAGACACTAACACGCATTTTTCAATCAGTGACAATGAGAGAAGTTGCAAAGTGGGAAAAGGATGGTCTGAGTGGAGTCTTTTATAGGCATATAAAATTAAATGACAGAGCCCTTTATAATCCTGCCAAAATGTAAATTTGAATATATGAAAGACTAAAAGCTTCATCTGTATAAAACTGACAAAATATATCAGATTTTAATTGGCAGTAGAGTGATAATGGAAAGGAGATGTGGCTTAATTAGGGTTCTCTTCCTGAAAAGACAGAGTTTAGTAGTGTCATTTTAATTATTTCTAGCCATTAACCCTGCAATTATCTATTATTTTCTCCATATATCACACCAGGAAGCACTCCCCACTGTAATGCTATGATATTTGAAAGCAAATGCCCAGTGAAAACAAGAAGACCCAGACTAGATTCATTGCCTTGGCAACTGCTCTGGAGATCCATAAACTGACTTTTAAATTGTGAATGGTCAGGATGGAGACTATGGCTAATTAAATAATTAACAATAAACATACTTGATTCAGATTTCCATTTAATCATTACTTCTTTCTGTCGCATTAATTACTTAACTAGTTAGTGTGATACTTAAGATGTCCATTTAATGTGAGTCTTTGATTATTCCTACATCACTTTTACACAGCTGGATAAACATATCACTGAAGGCCTACTACAATAATTGACTATGTAGCAACTGTAACTGACTGTCTTCCCCAAAATCTGAGGTATTGTTAAGTGGGAAACATGGTCTTAAAGCATCTATGAACCATTCTGTGTACAAGTCCCAGTAATTACATTTTCTTTAATTTTTTTTCAAGGACTCATAGTTACAGTAGATTCTTTTAAAACTTTTCACTATATATAACTACATAGGCTAAGATTCCTATGCTCACTAATCTGAATACAGAATTAATCCACACTGAAGTCCATTCATTTATCTAATTTCTAGATTCCCATTTTGCCCACCCATTTTTCAGAACCTAAATTTAAATTTAATTTACAAACATAAATTTATATGCTATCTTTCTTGGAAGGTCAATTCACTCAATCAGTATTTCACTTCCAATCATAGTTTCTCACTATGTAATCAAGTTAAAATCAATGAAGGAATCAATATAGCCCAAAAATACACCAAAAAATATACTTTAGTGGGACTCAAATGTAGCCTCAAAATGTAATTACCTTAGTTTATCAAGTTCCCTCTCATTCCCCCAGTTCTTTTGATAGAGATTTCCAGATTATGTCTAGTCTCTGATATTAAATTAAAAATTCATGAATGTTTACTGAGTTGCAGAGTTGACTGATTTTTCCCAAGTGCTTCCACAGCAAAAAATGTATCCGTCTTCCCATTGTAGATTACCAAATGTAAACTGTTGGTGACATTTAAAACCCTTTCAGGATTGGAGGGCACATAATATTGAATTAAAGATGCATTGACCCAAACCTGTCTAAATAGAAGTGTTTTCTTTTTTTTTTTTTTTTTTTTTCATTTTTTCTGAAGCTGGAAACAGGGAGAGACAGTCAGACAGACTCCCGCATGCGCCCGACCGGGATCCACCCGGCACGCCCACCAGGGGCGACGCTCTGCCCACCAGGGGGCGATGCTCTGCCCATCCTGGGCGTCGCCATGTTGCGACCAGAGCCACTCTAGCGCCTGGGGCAGAGGCCACAGAGCCATCCCCAGCGCCCGGGCCATCTTTGCTCCAATGGAGCCTCAGCTGCGGGAGGGGAAGAGAGAGACAGAGAGGAAAGCGCGGCGGAGGGGTGGAGAAGCAAATGGGCGCTTCTCCTGTGTGCCCTGGCCGGGAATCGAACCCGGGTCCTCCGCACGCTAGGCCGACGGAAGTGTTTTCAAATAGTAATGTTTCTTTAAGAACTCTACTATTATGGAAAACTATTAGAAAATCATTTTAATAGCAAAATTTCAAGATCACTGAATAACTACAAATTCAGCCTAACTTCTTACCTATATGTGCAGTCTTAAGAATAGATGCCTACAGCCTGACTAGGCAGTAGAGCAGTGGATAGAGGTTCAGACTGGAATGCAGAGGACCCAGGTTCAAGACCCTGAGGTCGCCAGCTTGAGCGCGGGCTTATCTGGTTTGAGCAAAGCTCACCAGCTTGGACCCAAGCTGGTTCAAACAAGGGGTTACTTGGTCTGCTGTAGCCCCACGGTCAAGGCACATATGAGAGAGCAATCAATGAACAACTAAGGTGTCACAACGAAAAACTAATGATTGATGCTTCTCATCTCTCTTTGTTCCGGTCTGTCCGTCCCTATCTATCCCTCTCGCTGACTCTCTCTCTGTCTCTGTAAAAATAAAAAAAAATTAAAAAAAGAATAGATGCCTACACATGAATTTTACACATGGAGAAATCTCTAATGTAGGCAAAATTGAGTAATATTCAAAGAATTAAGTCACAAAAGTAAAATTATCTTACAGGAATTTTCAACCATCAGAACTAAAGTCTGAACCACTGCTTACCTGCCATTTCAAGTCAGAAGATAATAAATTTCCTTTTGCAGCACTTTCATCTGTGAAAGAGGATAATAATTATCTCTATTTCATAGGATTAGTGTGAGGATTAAATGGGATAATAAATGTACAGTCAGCACCTACAATAGTTTTTAGCATATAATAAAATTTCAATAAATGTTAGATATTTATAATAATAATGTAATTTTCCTTTACTCAAACAATCCATTCTGCTTATATTCTGACTACTTCAGTCTGTGTATATGGTACATTGCTGGTCTATATACAGTTCTTAGAATTCATACTTCTGGAAATATTAACCCAGAACACATTATAATGCCCTTTTGATACTTCAAAAGTAGTTTATGAACATGGAAATAAAAAATAAATAAAAAATTTTCCCACTCTCTGACTCCACCTCTATTTCTCAGAAGGAAACAAAACAATGAGTTTGTTGTACAGCCCTCCAAATATTTTCTATGCTCTACATATCTTTAAATACCTTTTCTAGGTCATGGTTTGCTTACCTAATAACAAGCAAATAAAGGAATGTTAGATTATGTGGGTTAGGCATAGTTTATAAAATCATGGCTTACTTTTTTCTAATTTTATTCACATTTTTCTAGTGTCTTCACTGTAACATACATAAATTAGTCTATTTGATTATCGCAAGAAGTTGACTAGAATGGGTATATGGGGAAAGGCCAGAAAAAAGTAAGGCTGGGTTGCTTATTATAATATATGAATAAAATAAAATGAGAACCAAATTATAAAACCCACAAATTTTATAAATAGATAATGTGATTGCAAAAGGAACATAAGCTCGTAATGACTCCAACACACTTCATCAGACATTTAATAAACACTCAAGAGCTATGTTAGTGCCAGGACAATAAACAGAAGGGAAAAAAAAGCATCAGAGAGTATCCTCTTCCACAAAATAAAAATGATCAGCATAAACTTGATGATTAAGAGCTGAAATACTGCAGCACAAAACTGCATAAAATAAATTATTATGTGACCTGGAAAACTCATAATAAGAAAGTAAACTTGAAGATGGGTACTTGAATTGACAGTCACTTGTCAAATTTCAAATTTCTTTAGCAAAAGAGACCAGATTCTGAGAACATCCCTGCAATATCCCAAGCTATTGATACAAGTGCTTACAGAACAGAGAGCACCTTCAGAGTTTGCCTTCATTTTAGCAAAGGGGAAAAATCACATTTGAAGCTCAAAGTAGTTCTCAGTCTAAATACAAAAAACTAAATATGTATAACTATATACACGTCTGCTTTTAGTGACACATATCTATGAATTATTTTAATTAGTTACATAGCATAGTGTTTATTCTGGAGAAGTGAGCTGAATCCTTTGGAGCATCTATTTTTCATTCACTCCTTTTTGGTTTAGTTCAATTGTGGGCCTTTATAAACTCCAGAACCCCATGGTTCTAATTTAACTCAGGAAGAGAAATCTTGAGAAGAATGCCAGATTCCCTTAAAGTTAAAAAATATTTTTAAGTATTGGATTCATAATAGTTTCATGAATTTTGACATTTAAAATAATAATTTAAAAGCAGTTCTCAATGTCACCAAGTCATTTCTAGTAGTTTTTGATAAGATAGTTGAAGTAAGCAGTTTTAGAGTGTTATAAAATGGGGAATTTTACCAAATCTCTTCTAAGAGTTCTCTTTATGTTATGCTTATAAGGTTGATATACCTGGCCTGACTTGGCATCAGTGGATGGAGCATCGGACTAGGACGTGGAGGACCCGGGTTCGAAGCCCTGAGGTCGTGGCTTGAGCGTGAGCTCATCTGGTTTGAGCAAGGCTCACCAGCTTGAGCCTAAGGTTGCTGGCTTGAGCAAGGGGTCACTCAGTCTGCTGTGACACCCTGGTCAGGACACATATGGGAAAGCAATCAATGAACAACTAAGGTGTCATAACAAAGAATTGATGCTTCTTATCTCTCTCTTTTCTTGTCTGTCTGTCCCTATCTGTCCCTCGCTCTGTCTCTGTCTCTGTCACACAAAAAAAGATTGATATGCCCAACCTCTAGAAGTCAGTGAAATGACCTCAAATAGAACTCAAATAATATTAAATGATTAAGTTCCAAAAAAGCAAGTAACCTCAACAAGACCTCATGCAGTCAGGTTTAAACAAAACAAAACAAAAAAAAAGGAAATTGATTAAGCTTCAACATGCACTGTCTTTCAGCCTATTGCAGGGGTAGTCAACCTTTCTATACCTACCACCCACTTTTGTATCTCTGTTAATAGTAAAATTTTCTAACTGTCCACTTGTTCCACAGTAATGGTGATTTATAAAGTAGGGAAGTAACTTTACTTTATAAAATTTATAAAGCAGAGTTACAGCAAGTTAAAGCATATAATAATAATTATTTACCAAGTACTTTATGTCAGATTTTTACTAAGTTTGGCAGAATAAATCTTTTTAAAACAACTTACTATAGTTAAATCTATCTTTTTATTTATACTTTGGTTACTCCGCTACTGCCCACCATGAAAGCTGGAACTCCCACTAGTGAGTGGTAGGGCCCAGGTTGACTACAGCTGGCCTATTGGTTATTACATAATAAATTTAGGTCTAGTTACAGTTAATGAAATAAGTGATTTCTTAGTAATTTATTAGATCATGAATAAAAGGTTTCATAGCATTTTGCTATTCAAAAACAACCAAGATGAAAAACATCTTTTGACTATTTGGGATAATCTAAATAAAACAAGAAACACTAATATTCAAAGCAATCCATTTGCCGAGAGATCAGGTCTACCCCACTGTAAAAATCGCATCTCCTAGGACATCCCTCCTGGCCTCTTACCTTGGAATTGTCCCCAGCTGCCAGCAGCTATTCCTCTGATTCACAGATCCACTGTGTACCGTTTGCCTCTGCTGTGTGCTATTTCCATGACATAAAATGAAGTTGCTCCTTTCTCCACTTTTTCTTACTGCACTTGTTCTTTAAGGCTCAGCTCAAAGTGCCATATCCTCTACAAGACCTCTCAAATTTCCTTCTTTGTCTACTGACCTGAGCATAAAGCTCATTCATTTCCCTCTCTGTGAATCCACAGTACTCTGCTGATGATGGTCTTCAGGCAAAACAAGGATTTCTTCTCACAAGGACCTTCAATACAATCTATTTTTGGTCTTTGGAATGGAGGAAATAAAGACTGATCATAACCTAGTCACCACTTTATCTACTTTGAGTTACACAAAATTTGAGCCAAGGTGTTACAGATTAGACAGGTAAGTGCTGGTATAGGAAGAATAGAGAACTAACATTTCTTGAGCATGAATTTCATGCTGAAATAGTTCACTATTTAATGTCTATTAACAACTTTTATTCTAAAAATAACCCTATGTGTTAGATACCATTACACACATTTTCCTGACTAGAAAATTGGCACTCAGAGAGTCACTTGCTTAGCTTAACACAGTGGTGAATCTAGGTTGCTTATTAAATGAGTTGAAGTGTAAATCACCTTAATGAAGGCTGATATGCAGCATGGCATACCAATCGAAAGCATATGTGATTTTGATGCAAACAAACTTGAGTCCCAATTTTGCTGCCAATGAGCCAACAAACCTTAGGCAAATCCCACTCAGCCCCATATGCTCTGACTGCGCTAGGGATACAATAGTGGTATCAGCTTCTTAGAGTGTGTAGGGTAAATTCTGGTGAGATTATTGGCACAACACAAGTAATAAAATATCAAGTCCTTCTGAAATTATACTAGTTCCTTCTGTGAAACTCCAAAGAAGAAGTTGCTGTCCTAAAGAGTGATTCATTGTTTAAGTATGAGGGATTTTAAAGAAATGTAGTCTATAAAGTTATAGAAGGCAAGCCTTCTTTCTTACTAATCCTTGTCTTATAACCTCCTTCTCACTTCTTAAGCCAAATGTGAAAACTTCTTTGGAGACTAAAAAGAATATTAGTAAGAGCAGGATGAAAAATAAGGCATGTGCATTCCTACCAAAAGAACAGGGAATGAATTTATTTGACTTTATGGTGTTTTTTTAAACCTCTAATTTAATGTAGAATTTAGCCCTTTTCTTATAAGAAGGAGGATTCCTCACTAATCTAGAAGTTCACACTTTCAGAACTGTATTAATCAAAGGCTAGTTGAAACAGAAAGCAACCTCTCAAAAAGTAGCTCAACTCCAAATACAGATACCTTATAAATGTCTCCAACTCCTAGGACAGTAAGTAAAAGGACACATCCGATGCTGTCACCCTGCCACAGGATTAATGTACCACCAAGGAAATGACAAATGTAATTGAGGGGATTAAAATGTGCCCCTACCACCAATGCTAAAACATAAACACTGATTGTGAAGCCTCATTGTTACTGAGTGGCCCTGCATGAGGCCCTTCCATCAGCTCATCCCTCTGATCCTACCTGACATCAAGAAAATCATGTTCTGCTCCCCACTTTCTATCTATTTCACTAAGATCTTGTGAGGTAATAATGAGATGACCTGGAATAAATCATAGGTTTATTTTGAAAGGTCATAAAATTGCAACACTATTGTTAAAAGATAAACTGAGACATACCAAATTTTAAGAATTTATTTAAGCAAGAATTAACTCCAATCAAGCAGCGCCAAAGCTGTAGAGGTACTCCTCCAACTGGAGCTAAGGAAGAACTTTTTGGAGAAAAGATAGAAGCAAGGCGAGGAAATGATTGCCTGCCTATACCTTAACGCCTACTTGGCTATTTGTGATTGGTTGTTCTCAGGTTTCAATTTGTAAGGTATTTATAGGCTGAGGTTTTGGTTTGCTTAAAATGGGAACCATGGCATTAGAGTCAACTCAGTCAGTCTAATGGCCTCCTGGTCTAAATAACTTAATATGACTTAAAATCTTTGTATTTTCTAGTTATATTAGATGAGAACCAAACTAACTTTAATAAAAATAAAAATTGACCAGTATCATGATCAATGAAAACAATATTTGTAAGAAATGGGGAGGGAGTGCCATACGTAAGAAAGTACATACTAAAGAATGACTGAACCTGTGATGCCTTGGCTGTTTATAATATCAAAAGAGATATTTGTATGGGGAAGATGGCCAGTTGAATTGCTGTACTTTTATATCTATTGTCCTGATCAGCCTCTCCTTCTTTCACCACAGTTAAGTATTCATTTCTCAAAGCGCCATTTGAAACATAAACCACAACTGGGATAACATCACTCCCCTACAATGACCTAGGATAGCCAAGTTTAAGTTATTCAACAGCTGCCACATTAATTATGTCTATCTGTTAAATTATTCCCCTAAGTTCTATAGACATTCTTTGAAATAGAACATTCATTTGATATTTATGCATATTTCATTATGTTATAGAACATTTTATTAAGAAAAGCAACCACAAAATTGACTTTTATGGTAAATAATCTAATATTCACAGTCCTTCCTCCATGCTTGCTTAGTCATGCTCGTTTCCATAATGTATTGAAGAAGAGGAAAACTGCTGCTTATCCAAACTGCCAATCTCCTTCTTTTGCCGCATTTATTGCTGCTGTTTCCTACATGAAATCTCACTTGAAACTATACTGCTCACATAAATTAGAGGATATTTCAAAATGAATATGAAGCTGGCCCTGGCCAGTTGGCTCAGTGGTAGAGTGTCAGCCTGGCGTGCGGGGGACCCAGGTTCAATTCCCGGCCAGGGCACACAGGAGAAGCGCCCATCTGCTTCTCCATCCCCCCCTTCCTCTCTGTCTCTCTCTTCCCCTCCCGCAGCCAAGGCTCCATTGGAGCAAAGATGGCCCGGGCGCTGGGGATGGCTCCTTGGCCTCTGTCCCAGGCGCTAGAGTGGCTCTGGTCACGGCAGAGCGACGCCCCGGAGGGGCAGAGCATCGCCCCCTGGTGGGCAGAGCGTTGCCCCTGGTGGGCGTGCCGGGTGGATCCCGGTCGGGTGCATGTGGGAGTCTGTCTGACTGTCTCTCCCCATTTCCAGCTTAAGAAAAATACAAAAAAAAAAAAAAAATGAATATGAAGCTATAAAATATCCCCTAATTTTTGTGAGCAGAATATAATGAGGTTGAAAGATGTTGAAAAATATTATTGTTTTCTTATTACATCATAGAACTAATCTATAAAGAAACCTAAAGTGATCGATTCAGCCTATTTATGGAGTCATGATGCATCTTGTATATTTCTTCAATGGTAGAAATGGCAAAAAAGTATATTTAATACATGTACCTGATATGCTACTTATAAACTATACTATATCTATTGTGTGCATGTATATAAATATCTATTAATTTATTTACTTATATATATGCTTTTAGATACACAAATTAAGCTTTTTGAAGTGAAAAGACAAGAAAATGTTTACTTATTTAACCAGTATTCACTTAACTCTTACAATTTACAAAGCATTGTTCCAAGCTCCAAGCAGAGGGGTTACAAAGTTGAAGAAGTCACAATACAACAACATAGATATATCTAGGATATTTGGGAAAACAAAAAGAAATTTTATTTAGCCAAAGAATTAAGAGTGGTTTTCCATGGCCCTTAAACTGAGATTTAAAATTTAAATTAGGAGCTTGACCAAAACATCTGGAAAAGACATTTAAGGCAAGGGACTGTAACAGTGACTATTGCTTTTAACCTCAAAATTTTCAGTGGTAATTTGGCAAAAACAAATTTAGTGGGATGGTGGAGGCAGAAATCAGAAAGACAGGTGTGTTTGGAAAGTGAGGAAAGAAGATGACAAATAGACTACTTCTTTAAGAATTTTAGCTATAAAAAAATGAAGGCAAAAGAATGAAAAGTTCTGTGTTTGTTTGATGCAGGTGGGTATTTATCTATGCTGAGATACAGGAACCAGTAGAGAAACAAAGGTTAAAGAAGTTGCTAATTAATAAAGTTCCCAAGGAGACATAAAGAATGGAGGGGCTTAAATAATTTGATTTAAAAAAATAGTTCTTTTTGCATTTATAGGGAAAAAATAGAAGTACCTGTAAATAAATATGTACTTATGCACATAAAGAAAAAGTTAAGGAAATCAACAGCTCATTTTTTTCATTTTAAAAGAGGCAAAGTTGGCCTGACCTGTGGTGGCGCAGTGGATAAAGCATCGACCTGGAAATGCTGAGGTCGCCGGTTTGAAACCCTGGCTTGCCTGGTCAAGGCACATATGGGAATTGATGCTTCCAGCTCCTCCCCACCTTCTCTCTCTGTCTTTCTCTCCTCTCTCTCTCCCTCTCTGTCTCTGTCTCTCCCTTTCTCTCTCCTCTCTAAAATGAATAAATTAAAAAAACATTTTTTTAAATTTGAAAGAGGCAAAGTTGTTGCTGAGATGAAAGGGACTTTGGATATTTAAAGAGTGTTATGACAGAACATGTAAGAGACCTGAAAGATAAAAGATAATCAACTAGCACTAGAGACCCAATTCAACTGAAGTTGCAAACCATTAATTCAAAAAGGCACTAACTTTCATATTTGGATGATTTCTTCAAGCCAATTTATAGCTCAGCAGATGGTAGATTTTTGAAAAAAATGGGGATAATATTAAGGATAGTGGTAATATAATGGTTGAAGTCATCATGGAGACATGAGTGGATGAAAAATGAGTCATGATAACTCCGGAAAACAAACAGTCCACACTGGAGACCTTGATGAGGTTCAGTGACCGACCTGAGGAGCTAGAAGTCTACAGTGAAAATCCAGTGTGTTGGAATATAAAACTTTAGAGGTGCTAGACCACATGTATTATGGGCTGTGTGATGTTCAGATGTTACAGTCAAAACACCCAGTATGTCAAAATGTGACTATATTTGGAGATAATGTCTTCAAAGAGATAATTAAGTTAAAATGAGGTGAAGCACAGTTAATATGACTGTCATCATGGTAAGAAAAGGAGATTAGGACACAGATGTGCACAGAGGAAGACCATGCGAAGACACCGGGAGAAGACCACCATTTTTAAGCCAAGGAGAGAGGCCTCACAAAAAATTAACCCTCCCAACATCTTAATCTCAGACTTCTAGCCTCCAGAACTGTAAGAAAATAAATTTCACTGTTGTTTAAGACTGATACATTGTCAGGGCAGCCCTATCAGACTATTACAATGAGTGACAATATCTACTGCAGTGATGAGAAAATCACCCAAAAGACCCTCCTATCTCCTGCCACCATAAGCAAGATGAGAGACATTCACAAAAGCAGAGATGTTATAACATGGCTATGTTGGCTGAATATTTTAATCATTAATTAAATGTAATAAAAATGTATTTTAGGGTAATCTATGCAAATTAAACATGTTAATATAACTTTGGGCTTGCACACTATTTTTTGTATATATACATATATCCATCTTGGTTGTATGACTGCAAGCTCCTTCAAAGCTTGGCAGTACTCAGTATTTCTGGTATCCACAGCAGCTGCACATAGAAAGAGTTTTGAAAATCTTAACTTAAACTAAAAGATATACTTTTGGAATGTAAAAGACAGTGTGTTTTATTTTAATATGTGATCTAACAAATAATACATGTAGTAATATATGTTAAAGTGCTTATATTGATAAAGTTTAATTCTTAAGTTCCTCTTGGCATCAAGTACAGGCAACAGAGGTTGTAAACATACAATTTGATATTGTAAATTACAGTAAAAGAAATTTTAAAAGACGAGTTGGCTACTATAACCTTAAAGGACATACCTGTATTTCTTCATTCCTTTTAATGGTAAAGAGAAAAAGCAGGACAGAATGATAAATTGGTATTTTCATTGTTGGCATGTTCCTAGTCACCCTGGATAATGTGCCAAAGTAACAAGAGGTTAGACACTGTTATAGACAGAAGAATTGTTCATTAGCAAGAGAGCTTACAGACCATGTAGCTTTCTGAAGGATTGTATATAATACCTATAATCTCAAAATTTATGGCCAAAAAGTCCTTGATCATTTTAACACCATTGCTTTTTTGTCTGTGTTTCACTGTAAATGTGATGGATTTTCTTAAGATGTACACCTTTCATGTTCAGGTACAAATAGCCTAAGATATGATTAATGCTTGACACGAAATTGGATTCTTTTTTCTACAAGCAGAAAAACAATCATAAGGCAGACAAGCAGTCCCATTAACATTCATAGGAAAGCTGCTTTTTCAAGGAATCAGCATAAAGAAATATATTGAAAATTTAGTTCACTGTCAACTTTTTATGGCGGAATCAGAAAGTAGCTGTCTCTACCTAAGTCTTATGCTTTGACACTGTACTGCTGCTATTTGCCATTAAGTCTGACAGGTAGGGCTGTGTAGGAGAGGCATGAGCTCTAGATGAAATACAGGGTCCCTGGAGGCACCCAAGTCTGGCTCTGAAACATTCTAACTTCTAATCCCTATATTTATAGTAAAGTGCCCCTAAAGAACACTGCTTTTTAGTAATTCTATCAAACCACTGAAATAATCAAAACCAAGAAAAAAAAGTTTAGAGAGCTTCTCCCTCTTAAACTTGATTCAAAATTAAATATAAAGACAATAAAGTTATTCTGGAAATGAAAGTTATAAAAATTTCAAACTATCCTGGAAATTTTATCATTAGAAGACATATTAAATATCTCCCATTTGGTTGGCTACCTTTTTGTTTCATTGTACGTTTCTTATGATGTGCAGAAGCTTTTTAGTTTGATATAGTCCCATTCATTTATTTTTGCCTTTACTTCCCTTGCCTTTGGGGTCAAATAAATAAAACATTCTCTATGGCCAAGGTCCATAAGTTTAGTACCTATGTTTTATTCTATGTAATTTATTGTTTTAGATCTTATATTTAGCTCTTTGATCCATTTTGAATTAATTTTTGTGCAGAGGGAGAAACTGTCGTCAAGTTTCATTATTTTGCATGTGGCTTTCCAAATTTCCCAGCACCATTTATTGAAGAGGTTTTCTTTTCTCCATTGTGTGTTTTTGGCTTCTTTGTTGAAGATGATTTGTTCGTATATATGTGGTTTTATTTCTGGGCTCTCAATTCTATTCCATTAGTCTGTATGCCTGTTTTTCTGCCAATACCATGCTGTTTTGATTATCCTTGCTCTGTAGTATACTTTGAAGTTAGGTAGTGTGATGCCTCCAGCTTCATTCTTTTTTCTCAGGATTGCTTTGACTATTCAGGCTTTATTATGGTTCCAACAAATCTGGTGATTTTTTGTTTCTTTTTTTTTTAATGACATTCAGATTTTAATGGAGATTGCATTAAATTTGTATATTGCTTTGGGTAAAATGACCATTTTAATTATGTTGATTCTTCCAATCCATGAAAATAAAATATTTTTCCATTTCTTTGTGTCTTCTTCAATTTTTTCATTTATTACAAAATAGATGAACCTTAGAACATTATACTAATGGAATTAAATAAACCAGAAAGAGCTAAGAACTATATGCCTTCAAACATAGGTAGTATATAAAACTGAGACTCATAGGCCTGACCTGTGGTGGCGCAGTGGATAACGCATTGACCTGGAATGCTGAGGTTGCCGGTTCAAAACCCTGGGCTTGCCTGGTCAAGGCACATATGGGAGTTGAAGCTTCCTGCTCCTTTCCCCCTTCTCTCTCTCTCTCTCTCTTTCCTCTAAAATGAATAAATAAATAAAATAATTTTTTTTTATAATAAATTTTTATTAATGGTAATGGGATGACATTAATAAATCAGGGTACATATATTCAAAGAAAACATGTCTAGGTTATTTTGTCATTAAATTATGTTGCAAACCCCTCGCCCAAAGTCAGACTGTCCTCCGCCACCCTCTATCTAGTTCTCTGTGCCCTTCCCCCTCCCCCTAACTCTCTCCCTCCCTCCCTCCCATGTCCTCCCTCCCCCCACCCTTGGTAACCACCACACTCTTGTCCATGTCTCTTAGTCTCATTTTTATGTTCCACCAATGTATGGAATCATGTAGTTCTTGTTTTTTTCTGATTTACTTATTTCACTCCTTATAATGTTATCAAGATCCCACCATTTTGCTGTAAATGATCTGATGTCATCATTTCTTATGGCTGAGTAGTATTCCATAGTGTATATGTGCCACATCTTCTTTATCCAGTCTTCTATTGAAGGGCTTTTTGGTTGTTTCCATGTCCTGGTCACTGTGAACAGTGCTGCAATGAACATGGGGCTACATGTGTCTTCACGTATCAATGTTTCTGAGGTTTTGGGGTATATACCCAGTAGAGGGATTGCTGGGCCATAAGGTAGTTCTATTTGCAGTTTTTTGAGGAACCACCATACTTTCCTCCATAATGGTTGTACTACTTTACAGTCCCACCAACAGTGAATGAGGGTTCCTTTTCCTCCACAGCCTCTCCAACATTTGCTATTACCCGTCTTGTTGATAATAGCTAATCTAACAGGAGTGAGGTGGTATCTCATTGTAGTTTTGATTTGCATTTCTCTAATAACTAATGAAGTTGAGCATCTTTTCATATATCTGTTGGCCATTTGTATCTCTTCCTGGGAGAAGTGTCTGTTCATGTCCTCTTCCCATTTTTTTATTGGATTGTTTGTTTGTTTGTTGTTGAGTTTTATGAGTTCTTTGTAAATTTTGGATATTAGGCCCTTATCTGAGCTGTTGTTTGAAAATATCATTTCCCATTTAGTTGGCTGTCTGTTTATTTTGATATCAGTTTCTCTTGCTGAGCAAAAACTTTTTATTCTGATGTAGTCCCATTCATTTATCTTTGCCTTCACTTCTCTTGCCATTGGAGTCAAGTTCATAAAATGTTCTTTAAAACCCAGGTCCATGATTTTAGTACCTATGTCTTCTTCTATGTACTTTATTGTTTCAGGTCTTATATTTAGGTCTTTGATCCATTTTGAATTAATTTTAGTACACGGGGACAGGCTGTAGTCGAGTTTCATTCTTTTGCATGTGGCTTTCCAGTTTTCCCAACACCATTTGTTGAAGAGGCTTTCTTTTCTCCATTGTGTGTTGTTGGCCCCTTTATCAAAGATTATTTGACCATATATATGTGGTTTTATTTCTGGGCTTTCTATTCTGTTCCATTGGTCTGAGTGTCTATTTCTCTGCCAATACCATGCTGTTTTGATTATCGTGGCCCTATAATATAGTTTAAAGTCAGGTATTGTAATGCCCCCAGCTTCATTCTTTTTCCTTAGGATTGTTTTGGCTATTCGAGGTTTTTTATAGTTCCATATAAATCTGATGATTTTTTGTTCCATTTCTTTAAAAAATCTCATAGGGATTTTGATGGGAATTGCATTAAATTTGTATATTGCTTTGGGTAATATGGCCATTTTGATTATATTTATTCTTCCTATCCAAGAACAAGGAATATTTTTCCATCTCATTGTATCTTTTTCGATTTCTCTTAACAATGCTTTGTAATTTTCATTATATAGGTCCTTTACGTTCTTTGTTATGTTTATTCCTAGGTATTTTATTTTTTTTTGTTGCAATCGTGAAGGGGATTATTTTTTTGAGTTCGTTTTCTAATATTTCATTGTTGGCATAGAGAAAGGCTATGGACTTTTGTATGTTAATTTTGTATCCTGCGACCTTACTGTATTGGTTTATTGTTTCTAATAATCTTTTTGTGGAGTCCTTCGGGTTTTCGATGTATAGGATCATATCATCAGCAAAAAGTGATACCTTTACTTCTTCTTTTCTGATATGGATGCCTTTTATTTCTTTGTCTTGTCTGATTGCTCTGGCCAGAACTTCTAGCACCACGTTAAATAAGAGTGTAGAGAGTGGACAACCCTGTCTTGTTCCTGATTTAAGGTAGAAAGTCCTCAGTTTTATGCCGTTTAATAGGATGTTGGCTGATGGTTTATCATATATGGCGTTTATCATGTTGAGATATTTTCCTTCTATACCCATTTTGTTGAGAGTCTTAAACATAAAATTGTGTTGTATTTTATCTAAAGCCTTTTCTGCATCTATTGATAAGATCATGTGGTTTTTGTTCTTTGTTTTGTTGATATGGTGTATTACGTTAACCGTTTTGCGTATGTTGAACCATCCTTGAGATTCTGGGATGAATCCCACTTGATCATGATGTATTATTTTTTTAATATGTTGTTGTATTCGGTTTGCCAGTATTTTGTTTAGTATTTTCGCATCTGTATTCATTAGAGATATTGGTCTGTAGTTTTCTTTCTTTGTGCCATCCTTGCCAGGTTTTGGTATGAGGGTTATGTTGGCCTCATAGAATGTGTTTGGAAGTATTGCTTCTTCTTCAATTTTTTGGAAGACTTTCAGTAGAATAGGAACCAAGTCTTCTTTGAATGTTTGATAGAATTCACTAGTATAACCGTCTGGGCCTGGACTTTTATTTTTGGGGAGGTTTTTAATAGTTTTTTCTATTTCCTCCCTGCTGATTGGTCTGTTTAGGCTTTCTGCTTCTTCATGACTCAGTCTAGGAAGGTTTTATTGTTCTAGGAATTTATCCATTTCTTCTAGATTGTTGTATTTGGTGGCATATAATTTTTCATAGTATTCTACAATAATTCTTTGTATATCTATGATGTCTGTGGTGATCTCTCCTCCTTCATTTTGGATTTTATTTATTTGAGTCCTGTGCCTTTTTTCCTTGGTGAGTCTTGCCAAGGGTTTGTCAATTTTGTTGATCTTTTCAAAGAACCAGCTCCTTGTTTTATTGATTTTTTCTATAGTTTGTCTGTTCTCTATTTCATTTATTTCTGCTCTGAATTTTATTATCTCCTTTCTTCGGCTGGTTTTGGGTTGTCTTTGTTCTTCTTTTTCTAGTTCCTTAAGGTGTGAAGTTAAGTGGTTTACTTCGGCTCTCTCTTGTTTGTTCATATTGGCCTGAAGTGATATGAACTTCCCTCTTATCACTGCTTTTACTGCATCCCAGAGATTCTGATATGTCGTATTTTCATTTTCATTTGTCTGTATATATCTTTTGATCTCTGCGCTTATTTCTTCTTTGACCCATTCATTTTTTAAAAGTATGTTGTTTAGTTTCCACATTTTTGTGGGTTTTTCCCCCTCTTTTTTGCAGTTGAATTCTAGTTTCAAGGCTTTATGATCAGAAAATATGCTTGGTACAATTTCAATTTTTCTAAATTTGCTGATATTGTCTTTGTGGCCCAACATATGGTCAATTCTTGAGAATGTTCCATGTACACTAGAGAAAAATGTATACTCTGTCGCTTTGGGATGAAGTGTCCTGTAGATGTCTATCATATCCAGGTGTTCTAGTATTTCGTTTAAGGCCACTATGTCTTTGTTGATTCTCTGTTTGGATGACTGATCTAGAGCCGTCAGCGGTGTATTGAGGTCTCCAAGTATGATTATATTTTTGTTAGTTTTTGTTTTAAGGTCAATAAGTAGCTGTCTTATATATTTTGGTGCTCCTTGGTTTGGTGCATATATATTAAGGATTGTTATGTCTTCTTGATTCAACTTCCCCTTAATCATTATGAAATGACCATTTTTGTCTCTGAGTACTTTTTCTGTCTTATAGTCAGCATTATTAGATATGAGTATTGCTACACCTGCTTTTTTTTGGGTGTTGTTTGCTTGGAGTATTGTTTTCCAGCCTTTCACTTTGAATTTGTTTTTATCTTTGTTGCTTAGATGTGTTTCTTGTAGGCAGCATATAGTTGGATTTTCTTTTTTAATCCATTCTGCTACTCTGTGTCTTTTTATTGGTAAGTTTAATCCATTTACATTTAGTGTAATTATTGACACTTGTGGGTTCCCTACTGCCATTTTATAAATTGCTTTCTGTTAGTTTTGTATCTAGTTTGATTCTTCTCTTTTGTTTTTCTATCATTTGTTTTTGTTTGTTTGTGTTCCATACTTCTTTCCTCTGTTGCTACCTTTTTTAAGTCAAGTGTTTTTGTGGTGGTTTTTTCAAGGGTGGTTACCATTAAGTAATGAAAAGGGTACCTACCATATTCATTGTAGTACCCTATCTTATAAGTATTTCTGCACTTCATCGTCCTTTGCTACTGTTAATCTCCATCCTCTCCCCCCTTTTTTTCCTTTGTTGTCACAGTTTAAGTTTGGTTTTATTGTGTTCTTGGTGGAGCTGTTACTTGTGGTGTTGTTTTCTTTTGTTCTTTGAATCTGGTTGGAAAACCCCCTTTAGTATTTCCTGGAGTGGGGGCTTTCTGTTGATAAATTCTCTCATTTTTTTCTGTATTTGTGAATATTTTTATATCTCCTTCATACTTGAAGGATAGCTTTGATGGGTATAGTATTCTTGGCTGAAAGTTCCTCTCTTTCAGGGCTTTAAATATTGGGGTCCACTGTCTTCTAGCTTGTAGAGTTTCTGCTGAGAAATCTGATGATAATCTAATGGCCTTCCTTTATATGTTGTACTCTTCTTTTCCCTGGCTGCCTTGAGAATTTTTTCTTTGTCATTGGTTTGTGTCATCTTTATTATGATGTGCCTTGGAGTGGGTTTGTTGGGGTTAAGAAAACTCGGTGTTCTGTTTGCTTCTTGAATTTGAGGCTTTAGTTCTTTCCACAGGCTTGGGAAGTTCTCGTCTATTATTTGTTTGAGTATATTCTCCATTCCATTTTCTTTTTCTTCTCCCTCTGATATACCTATTATTCTTATGTTATTCTTTCTGATGGAGTCAGACAATTCCTGTAGGGCTTTCTCGTTTTTTATTATTTTTGAGTCTCTTTCTTCTTCTCTCTGTTGTGCCTCAAGTTGTTTGTCTTCTATTTCACTAATCCTATCTTCAATCTGGGCTGTTCTGTTAGCTAAGCTTGTTACCTCGTTTTTCAGCTCGTGAATTGAGTTTTTCATTTCTGTTTGATTTGTTTTTATAGTTTCAATTTCCTTGGTAATATATTCTTTGTGTTCATTGAGTTGTTTTCTGATCTCCCTATATTGCCTTTCTGTGTTTTCTTGTATATCTCTGAGTATTTTTAAGATTTCTATTTTAAATTCTCTGTCATTTAGCTCCAAGGCTTCCAATATGTTAAGTCTTTTCTCCATAGATTTTTCCACATCTATTTGTGTTACCTCTCTTTCTTTTGTATCCATAATATTCGATTTCTTCTTTCTTATCGGCATCTGAGGGTGGTCTTGTTGATAGCACTAATTAGAATTAATAAAGAGTAAAAAGTAAAAAAAAAAAAAAAAAAAAGGTAAAACACCCCACAAAAAAAAAAAACAGTAATAATTTATTATTTCCCCCTATTTTCTTTCTTCTCTTTCCCTCCTCTCCCCTCCTCAGGGAAATATCGTGCCTATAATGGAGGGCCTGATTTGGGGTGAATAGTTCAAGGGGCAAAAAAAAGGGAGTAGGGACCTACTAAATGCAAAAAAAAAAAAAAGGAAGAAAATCTTAGACAAGCATAAGATGATTTGCTTGTAAGTGATGGTCAACTAAGAGATATAATGAGAGGGATAAGAGGGAACCAGAAAAAAGGACCAAAAAAGAATAATAAAGAAGAAAAAAATAAAAATAATAAGTAAAAATCTGTTGTATTAAGTGGAGCGAAGACTAAATACAATGGAGACCTTGGGTTGGGAGGACCCAAAATGCCACAAAACTAAACAAACAAGAAAAAAAAATAAAAACAAAAGCAAAAAAGAAAAATAAAGCCAAAAAAAGCCTTGAGTCCCAAATTAACTAATTTGTTCGTGATTGAGGATTAAATGGGAGGAAAGTAAAATGAGAAAAGAAAAAACGAATAGAAAGGAAAAAATAAGAAAAAGAGAAAAACGAAGGAAGAAATAAAATAGGAAGAGAAAAAAAACAAAATAAAGCAAGACAAAAAAAAACAAAAGAGGAGAGAGTGAGAGTTAAGTGTTTTGGAGTATAACCTTAAAGGAGGGTGAGGATGAAGAAGAGAAATAAAATGTAACACTCATGGGTAGTGTAGTTCAAGAAAAGGGAAGCATAAGATGGGCAGAGAATAGAAGGACCGAGGTGGAGGAAATAAAGGCAATAAGATAGAAGAAACAAACAACAACAAAAAAAAAATTAGTGGAACAAGTTGTAAAGTCTGTGGATTTTTCTTGATTTTGAGAGGTTAACTTCTTCCTTTTTCTTTTCTCTCCCTCTTCCTGGTCGGTGACTCTGTACCCCAGGCTCTGCCCCTGCGTCACACTTAGGTAGGGATTTGCAGTTGATGGGATTCTATGGCAATGTCATATAATTTGCTTTAGTCTTGCTGGTAGTCAAGGCTTGTTGGCGTTTGCAGGGTCCAACGATGAGAGAGTTTTCTTTCCTGGATTCTCTCTCCTAGTCCCCCCTTTCTGAGTTAGCAGCCTGGTGATCCAGCTATAAGGCTGCAATTGCTTCTGCCTGGGGAGTAAGAGGCTCAAAGAGCTGGGAAATCCCCACTCTATCCCCACTCAGTGCAAGGCTTTGGGAAAGGCTCTGACAGTCAGGGCCTCCAGTGTAATCAGGCGGGGGTGGGAGTCAATTGTTGTCAAGGTGACTGTTCAGCGCCTATCATTCAGTTGGCTGTGAAAGCTGGCTCTCAACCCAGGCTTTCCACACTTTGTAGCCTGTTTTTGCTGGGAAGAAGAGGCACTAGTCTCTGCTTGCGACTAGTGTAGTATAGATCTTATTATCTGCCAAGTCCTTCTTGTTAGCGTTTATCCCTGAATATGGAGGCTCTATCAATCAGAAGTTGCCCCCGCCCCTTTAGCGAGAGGCACTAAAAAATATCATGCCTCTTGTCTTGGATCGCTGAACTGAGAGAGATCTTATCAATTAGAACCAAGGGTGCGCAGATTTCATGGGTTAAGCTAATTTCAGTGATTGGGTCGCAGCTGTGCTCCCGAAGGTATTTTAGGCTGCCTGCGCGCGCCCCTCCCCCAACGCTTGATTGTTAGCTTGAATGGCTGGGTGAGGTGCCCCGCCCATGGAGAGAATCTCCCAAGCCTCTCCCGCTCGCCCTGCCGCTGGCGGCTGGATCGCACCGGGCGCAGGATAATGGAGCACCCTGGGTGTGCGGGCCAGTAGGGCGCTCTGGACACGTGGAATGCCCAGGGCACGCGCGCGAATGGGGTGCTCCGGGCACCGGTGGCTGGCAACTCTCACTCGTAGTGCACGGGCCGCTGGGAACGTAAGCGGTGCTCACTCTGCAACCGGACCGGGCGCGCGCCCAGCGGCTTGCGGCGGCTCGCGGCGGCTCGCGGAGGCTCGCGGCTCCCGAGTGTGGGCTGACTCACCACAGGCGCACTTCCTCGCGGCTTGAATGAACATCCCTGCGGTAGCTTCTTCCATACCCTCGTCTCTCAGATTCAAGTGATAACAGTCCTTTCACTATCAGTTTGTGTGGAATTCCGGAATGCTCCGAGGATAGATTTTTCTGTTTCTAGTTGATAAATTTGTTGTGATTTAGGGGAGAGCTGTCAGACGCACTGCTCACGGCGCCATTTCCGTGACGTCACTCCAAATAAATAAAATAATTTTAAAATGTTAAAAAAAAAGTGACTAAGCTGTTTAAAAAACAACAACTGAGACTCATAGACAGAGATAAAAAAGAAATGGTTACCTAGGAGAGATGGTGTGGAAGAGGGGAGTAAAGAAGGACAAATATACAGTGACAGAAAATGATTTGACTTTGGATGATGGGCACACAACCCAATCAACAGTTCAAACGCTGTAGAAATGTCTACCTAAAACCATGTACTCTTATTGATCAATGTCACCCCATTAAATTTAATTTTCTAAATTAAATTTTAAAAAATCATATTAGAAGGCATTTATATAACTGGGAAGTAAATATGCTATATTACTGACTTAATGATTTTAGTCTGACTAGCCATAAAACAGAACTAAGTAAGAATGTACGAATAAATTAAGTTTATAAAAGAATTTCTATAAAATGTTAAATCCAGTTTGTTACTCTTATAACCATGATTTAATATCACCAGTTTTATGATCATAGTTATGTATTCTATAACAAATCCAAAGTATATAATCAATCCTGTGCTTTTACTTCTGGCCAAGGTTTTTGTTTGTTTGTTTTCTTAAAGGAGAAGTGGGGAGGCAGAGAGACAGACTCCTGCATGCACTCTGACCAGGATCCACTCAGCCAACCCCCTATGAGGCAATGCTCTGCTCATCTGGGCAGTTGCTCTGTTGCTCAGCAACCAAACTATTTTAGTTCCTGAGGCGAGGCCATAGAGACATTCTCAGCGCCCAGGGCCATCTTACTCCAACTGAGCTATGGATGTGGAAGGGGAACAGAGAGATAGAGAGAGAAGGGAGAGGTGGAGGGGTGGAGAAGCAGATGGTCACTTCTCCTGTGTGCTCTGACCAGGAATCAAACCTGGAATATTCACAACCCAGGTCTGGCCAGGGTTTTGTTCCAGTTGAAAGGCCTGTTCCTCTCTGGCTGATGCACATCAAGGGTTCATACCCAAGCAAGAAGAATAAGCATAAGTGGAGCTATACCTCAGCCCCTCTTCTCATCTCTCCTACCACACTGAAGCTTGCAGTTCTGATTCTCATTCAAGGCCAAGAAGACACCCTGACTGTGGAAATCTGTTACAAAGAACAATAACTATAATTTGTAGGTTACTTGCTAGTTTCAAATCCTATGATAGCCAGAGGGGTAGACTATGACCTTCTGATATGGCTGTTCTAAAGAATTTGTTGGCGTTCAATCAGTTATCTGAACACACTGGGCTAGCTTGCATATAGCCCTTCTCAGCAAAGAACTCTCAGCTCCCTCCTTTTGATTCCTTTGTTCTATTTTTGTTTATTTCCCTTTCTCCTCCCTCCTTATAAAAACCCCTGCCTACACCAAGAGTAAGATGGGTTTTTGAGGACAGGAGTCCCCCATCTTTTCAGGTGGCTGGCACTTAAATAAACCTCTTTCCTTCTCATTAGCACCCATGTAATGTGTCTGGCTTGTTTTGGTGACAGGTAGCCAGAACTGCAGGTCATTTTTCCAGTTACACTTAGATTTCTCCATCCAAAGGTGAAACAAATCCTCTTAGATCAATGATTCTTAAATTGAAAGGTTTCTCAGAGTCCCCTGGAGGGGTTGTTAAAACATAGGTGACTGGACCTTGGTGCCAGAGTTTCTGACTCAGTAAATCTGTAGTGGTACTGGAGAATTTGTATTCCTGACAGTGCTGGTATGTGGATCAGACATGGACTTCTTTTTCCTTAGATCAAGATTTTAGTCTTTGATCACCTTTACTAATCAGTAAATATTTTCTATTATTTTTGTACTCTAGCAGAGTGCCCATCAGAGAGCAGACACTTGATAATTATTTGTTGAATTGAGTTAGTGATTCCTTACCTTCTAGTGAAGAACTATAAATGAGTAAGGTGGTCTCAAGACCTGAGAGAAAGCATAATTAAACCAATTCATGCTCAAATCGAGCGTGATGGTAGGACAAGGGAAGACCTTGTAAAGCATACATAGTGTTCAATAAAAGTCTAGACACAACAAACACTTATTGACCAATTAAGAACAGGATAGGGTAAAGTTCTCAAATAACTCCAAGATTGCAACTTGAATGATCATGTGACTATTGATATTTTTTACCAGGATAGACAAAATCTGCAATGCCAGTTCTCCTTTCTAGGTCATGTCACCTGCTAAGCTATAAATGTGCAAAAAAAGGAATAATTTCCTTTTTCCAATGAAAGATTATATTTTGTTGTGTTCCTTCCTTAGTTGGAAAAAAATTGATTGCTATCTATACAGAACTTGCAATGATTTAGCAATAGTTAAGAATTGTTCAGAGGAATGCTGCTTTGTTTTGTCTTTATTGCCCTATATCCCAGATTTGTGTGCTAGTGTAACCACATAAACAGCCGAAGAGATACTGAGTTGTTTTACATAGACAACAGACAAAAGCTCTAAGTCATGCAGCTGAAGCATGCACACAAGAAAGCTTTGACTTCCACCTGCACTCAAAACCGGTCTTACCCCCTATCCCCCCTCCATACACACACACACAGAACCAAAGGACCAGGGCATAACTGGAACTTGAATAATGGAACCCTTGCAGAAGTCAAGGGTCTGTAGAACAGGAAGAGCCGGTGTTCACACTCCTCTGCCTTAAATGGCCAAGTTCTGAGGTCCTCCGGTAAAACTGGGCCCACCAACACTTCTGCATAAGTATCCCCTTTACATCCTTAAAAACCCTTCACCTGGTCCAAGAAAGATGGACTTGAGGCACCAGTAGGTCTTCCATCTTCTCAGTTAGGGCCTTATTGATCAATTAACCTTGTCTCAAAAAATAAAATAAAATAAAAAATAACTTGTCTCACTCCAAACTCTGACATTTTGAGTTTTGGCCTTTTGAAACATTGGTCACTCAAATTTGGGATCAGTAACACTAACAAAGAGACACAGGACTAACTCAAATACAAATCTCGGAAAAAGAAAGATCACAGTTGGCCATAGATTGAATTAAGGAAAAGAAAAGGAGGCAGTGAACAAGTAATGGCACGGAAATTGAATGTGAGGCCTCTCCCCCTGAAAGTATTCTTCTGCCTGATACCCGAAGTTTCATTGTTAGAGATCCAGTCTCTGCTTAAGAATTTAGTCTCCCTGATATTTTCCTTGAAAGTTCAAATTTTCACGAAAGTGATGTGATGAGTCTATCATATGACTTTCATCTTGCATTGGCAAATTGGAATAAATATACACAAAAGTTTGTGGAAATTAAAATTAATTTAAATATTATATTTAGCAAACTGCCATGGATATAGCAAGTGCTAACTATTATCTCCAGTATAGAGATCAGAAATTAGCAATCACAACTTGAAATTCTATGTTTCAATTCTTTTAATTTGTTGCTAGACTTGTTTGAGTGACTTCTGTGAAGAATTTTAATTAAAGAGTGAACAACTGCATCCTTCTGAGACTGAGTAATCTCAGAAGTTTGGAACACTAAACAATTGCTCTAAATGTCCACTCATCAAAATATTTAGGAAACTTTTAGCTATTTGGCAATAACTATTAAGTCTCATTGAACTGATATAAATATAATAATTAAATAAACACCAAATTAATATATACACTGGAAAACTGAAATATATTGACAAAATCTCTACAGGGATCTTTGATTCCTACAGAAACGGAATAAATTAAATACAATAATTTTAGAGAGTAAAGAATTGGTCTAAAATTTGCTGTACATTAGAATTACCTGGGGAACTTTTGAAAACCCCAATGCCATGTAACAGCTCATACCAATCAAGTTGGAATGTCTGGGGTGGGAGCTAGGCGTCAGTATTTTTAAACATTCAGCTGACTTCAATATGCAGCAAAATATGGGAACCATTGGAGTAAGCTAACTTTTACATCCACCACATCTGTTTAGGTAGCATTAGAACTTCTTGTTGTTAAAAGTTTAGTTTGGGAAGGGAATGGAAATAATTCTGACTTCTTTCTGCCACTAATTCATGACCATCATCATCTCCCACCTATTTCCTTGGTAATAAAATATTATCAGGCTTTTGGAAGAAGACAAAAGAAGATCAGAGAAATAATAAAGAGTTTTCCATCATACAGTATTAGGGGGATTGGAGTATTACAACTCTGATTCTCTTATTATCTCATCCATATATCAGAACTTTGTGTTCAGGACTCTGGTTGGGTGTTGGTTCCATGTTCCCTTGTCTCTGGAGGCAGGCAACCAGATGAAGTTTAAGATAAGAAGGTCTAGGGCACTAATGGCCACCTGCATGCTCATCCTTGACTCTGAGAAGGAGGGGAAACATGATTAGTAATAAGTACAATGAGCCATTCCTACATTTCAGGAGTCTAGAGTTCCCTCTCCACTTTCTCAGGATCATGAGAAACTTCCCAGGAGATACAGATTGGGATTCCAGTTTCATCATTTCTAAAATTGTTCCTTAGTTAACTGCGGTTAACTCCTGTAGCAATAGCATGTATATAATTGGATATTTAACAGTAAAATGCATATGTCTCTCACATAGGTTTACTCTCTTCTGACCTTTAAAATAAAAATTTACCTATAAGATCTGGTGACACACAATTTATCTATCCTAAGTTGTATTTGAGGATTTAAGCAAAGTACCCCGACCCTCAAGAAGAGGACCTCAGTTGAAGAGTTGAGTAAACATTAAGTATTCTTGTCAAACAAAGACAAAAAGTACACACTAAGCTACATAGAAACAACTGAACAACACAAAACCACCCATATTTTTAATAATTTACAATGTAAAAATATTTACAATGATTATTGCCAAGGAGTATGTTCCTCTCCTATTGCTAATTGGAAGAAGAGCTATATAGCACCTAATTAGTAAGTTAAATAACATTTTTTTTCTTAAAATGGCTGATAAATACATATCACTGCAAACTATAAGGTCTACCGGAAAGTTCTGTCCATTTCTATCACAACAAGTTTCGACACGTAAGCACATGTTTACTTGGTGCATGTGTGCCTCTCTATTTTTATCACTTAATTTATACATACTGACATAGCAAATTAACTAAAACAAAGTTAATTCACGTTAGTCTTATGTGTGAAGCCATAGTGTACCCATGACTACTGATAAAGTTCATTTATGCCACTGTAATTTTTACAAATTTCAACAAGGAAGAAATGCTACAGAAGCATGTCTGTCATATCCACCATATTCCCTGGACTTAGCACCCTCTGACTATCACTTGTTTTTGTCCTTACAAAATTTTTTGAAGGGCAAAAAATTCAAAAATGAAGAAGATATCAAACAAGCACTGGTTCAATTTTTCGTATCAAAAGATAAAACATTTTTCAAAAATAGGATATACAAACTGCCCTCACACTGGCAAGAAATCATTAATAATAATGACAATTATATTATTTAATAAAGTTTATTGATAGTAAGAAAAATTTATATTTTGTTTTATTCTAAAAACAAACAGAACTTTCTGGTAGACTTTATATATTGGGCAATACTCAGATACTTGACTTTGGAATGCTTCTGTTTTGACCCCAGATTTATATTTAATTCCAATGAATTCTCCTATAAATCCCCATATATAAAATGACAATAATTCTTAATCTGTATCCAAAAGTCTAAAGTTTTTTATGGAATATTAATTCTTTTTCTAATTTACATTGTTAGACTCAAAATTGTTCTAGAATCATATGGATATCAAACCCATGAAACTAATGTTGCATTAACACTTTAAAACTTACTTGATCTCTTGGTATCTTTATTTTTTTTAGATTAAAATGATGAAAGATTCATAACATCATGCTGTTTCCACCAGAAAGATAGCATTATGGTTCATAAAAAGTGTCTAAAAATACTTTGAAAACAACAGATGAAAGTTATTGGAGAAGTCCAACATTGATATTTTCCTATCTACACTTCAGATTTTATCTTAATTAAAAAGTCATAAAAGTTACATTATTGTTCAAAGAAAACCATTTTAATCATTTTGATATAATATTAAAGTATAGAGAATTGCTTTCATTAGATGATATATGCTGATTAAGGATATTATTTTATGGTAATAAAAATTCAAACAAATATAACTATCAAGTAAAAATATATTTATTTCAACTAAAATTTAAAATAACCTGGTTTATGGCTTCTGGTTTTAATGGCACGTTTGGTTTAAGTTTGAAGGAGGACTTATAGTTTTGTTTTTGATTTATAAAAATCCTGGAAGTTGTCATTCTCATTTTTACAAAAACAGAAAAGCTTAACACCCTCAAAATCAATGAGTTTTCTTAGACGATCAGAAAAGCTCAGGTCAGAGGGCACACTGTCTCCAGTTCTGAAGAGACAAATACATTTAAAGAGATAAGTCTAAGATGTGATCACCCAGAGAAGAAGCCTTTGAGGCCAATGGCTGACAGGAACATTCAAATATTACTTCATTGAATTGGTAGAGTAAGAAACTCTTGGGAGCTGCAATTTAAGGAAGGTCTCCACAATTTTGTGGGCCTTTCTATAGGAACCCAAATGGATTCTCACAGTGAAGGTCCTGGAAAGATCTCTCCATGGCTCTGACAGAGGGAGGGGAAGAGTAAACACTGGGTAATACCCCCAGAGTCTACTCCAAAACTAAGGCTTACTCTCCAGAGGAAAGGACATTTCCAGAAAATAGAAGCAGAGAGAGCCCTTCCTAATCATCTTATGAGGCCATAGCTACCCTAATATCCAAAAATGATACAGGCATTGCAAGAAAAGAGAACTACTGGCTGATATCTCTCATCAATGTTGATGTGAAAATTCTCAACAAAATATTAGCCAACTGATGCCTACAATGTATAGGACTAAATGAGACTTTCCCTCAAAGTGCAGAGTTGGTTAGCTTCCCAAATCCAATTAATGTTACGCACAACATCAATAGAATAAAAGACAAAAGCCACGTGATGATCATGAGAGTTGCAAATATAGCACTTTATATATCCAACACCCATTCATCAGAAACATGCTCTCAGCCAACTGGAAATAGATGAAAACTTTCTCAACTTTATAATAAACATCTACCAAAAAACCTATCGATAACATTATATTTAATAATGAGAACTGTACTCTTTTCCCTTAAAATTGAAAAGGAAAAGATGTCTTCTCTTATATCTGCTACTCAACTTTGTACTGAAAGTCATAAAAATTAAAAAAACAAGATAAAGAAATAAAGTTATAAAGATGGCACATGAAAAATAAGGTATAAAGCAGTGTGATTTTTATTATTTGGTTATTTTAAAACATTAAATTCTGTCAAAATATTAACAATGGTTGCTTCATGGTAGAATTATATGCAAATTTTTCTAATTCTTTATACTTTGCATGCTTTATGATTTATCATATAGGGATCTGTTACTTTTATAATAGTAAAACATTAGGCCTAAAGTAAAACATTGACCTATCAAAACATAAATATGTAGAGGATAAATAATTAGAATTTAATTTATCATATTTTCATTATCATTTATTTTATAACCATCAACTAGAAGAGGGTCTTGAGTGACAACATAAGGCAAAATGTGTGTCCTAGCACACCTTAAATTGTGACTCATAACTACTTTGACCTCTTCAGAGCTCTATAAAGGTCCTAGAGCAGATTTCAAGAAAAAAAAAATAACCATCATTAGCAATTATAATTTTGTATTGCTTAAATTTCTGTTATATGCCTTGAAACATTTGAGAAAATGTTTCCCAAATTGGTATACAATTTTTTCTGGGATATGATATGTCTAAGATAAACAAACCCATAAGGTAAAAACATGACATTTCCATGAAATGTAGCTAATTTTACCTAATGGTAATTTTTTAAAATGTGGATATATTAAAGAGTATAATAAAAACAGAAATCTATTAGATAAATCTAATCTATCATGACATAAAGCAGATCAGTGGTTGGCTGGGGCTTAAATATTAGGGGAAATTGACTAGGAAAAGCACAACAGAACTCTTCTGGGTGATATAGATAATCCATACCTTGATGGTAGCAGACTTAAATGGATGTATAAATTTGTAAAACTTGTCCTGGGCAGTTAGCTCAATTGGTTAAGAACGTTGTCCTGAAATGACAAGGTTGTGGGTTCGATCCCTGCTCAAGGCACATAGGGAAAGCAACCAATGAATGCATGACTGAGTGGAGCAACAAATGAATGCTTCCCTTCTCCTTCCTTACTCTCCCTTACTCTGTCTCTAAAATAATAATAATAATAATAATTAATAATAACAATAATAATAATAATAAGCTCTGATCATTGGCTGGAGCATTGCCAGTTAGATTTCCCAGTCAGGACACATATAGGAACAGCTTGATGTTCCTATTTCTCTCTCCCTCCCTCTGCTCCCCCCAAATTTAAACTTATACTTTCAAATGTCTACATTTTATTGCATATAAATTATATCAAAATAAATATTTTAAAGATAAAATGCATGAATTTGAAATATAAAACTTGAAGAATTTTTTTCCCCTCTGACTCCCATTTCCTCTTGTGTTGGGTTGAAATATTAAAGGAGGCAGTATAGAAAAAGTGCCTAACATGATAAGTTTTACATTTAGGTAGTCATTAATTGTGTTTCCCTTCCTGTTCCCTTTATAAATGCCATCATTTAAAATGTAAGACTTTTAAAACTAAAATTCCTACAATAGTATTAACTTAATCACAAAACAATGTTTTACATTCTATGCCTTATTTTTTAGCACATATTTAACAACTAAACTGACTTCAAAGGTAACGTTTTTACCTACTTAATCCAATTTATACTTTAAGACTGCATTTAGGAGCTATTTCACTTAAGAAGTCTTCTCTCACCAACACCACCCTTCAACTTTTCTCTGCTAGGATAGTTGAGTTATCTCTGCTTCCTGTTTTCATGCTAATTTCTTTTTACATCAATAATGCATGTTACCATCTGCCTGCTATCTCACACAGAACCTGAGACAGAGGTAGTTGTGTAAGTGACTTACCACAAGAGTGTGCTCAGAAGAAGAAGAAATAAGTGAAGAAAATACGGTAAAGCAGGGGGGAAAGCCAGGGAAGGATTTGGTCTTGGGTCTCCGCTGGAGCATAGCTTTAGTCCAATGCCCTGGGAATTCTATAGCATTAATTGCATCATAGAGTTAATCCCATCCAACATTCAAAATCATTATCACTGGGCTATCTTGAGTGAGCAGCATAATCTCCCCAGTGAGGGGGCAATTCTTAAAAGAAAGAGGCAGCTTTAGCAACCGGGGGAGAGTGTGCTGGGCCAGTAAAGGGAATCTGGGCTGGGTCCCAATGGCATCCACTAAACCACTTAACACTTACCACACTATGCTAGATATTTAAAGGAGTATGTAAGAACATGAGTTCTTGAGTCAGAATGCCTATACATTTGAATTTTACATATAGCTATACATCTTTGGGCAAATCGCTTTATTTTTCTATATCTCATTTCTCACGTCTATAAGCAGGGGTAATAATCGCAGTATCTACTTCATAGGGCTGTCACAAGAATTAAAGGAAATAATATATGTAAAGTGCTCAGATCAGTGCCTGGAACATAAGAAGTTAACATATGGTAGTTGTTATTGTTACTATTGCTGTTGTTATTATTATTATTTTAATTATCAGATTAAAGGCCTGTCTTCCTCACTACAGAATAAATCAGATAAGAAAAGGAAGAGCAAACTCTGACAGACAAGAACTTACCTAACACCAAAAGCTATGGTTTGGTGTCGCTAAGAGATGGTCTGGCGTTCACAGCTAAGCAATGGCACATCTTTTCCAGAAATTGGCCTCACAGAGCATCGACACCAGACAAGAGAGCTCTGTGACTATAATAAAGTGAGATAAAAAGACCATCTCATGATCTGATCGGAACACAAACAAAACATTATGGTGCAATAACAGAAATTACCAAACATCCTTCTTCCTCAGCTAACATGAGTATCAACTGCTTCTCTGTCAATTAAGGCTAAGCCTCACATTATTCTCCCTTTGAGATAAGGTTCATTAAGAGATCCAATTTTATAATTACTCTGCTCCCTGACAGCACTCAATCGAGAGCAGACCCCCACTGCCTTAAACCTCCCTAAAAAATCACCTGACAAAAGCACAAATCCTGTAAGTTCTTAACATATTTTTTTACAGGTGTTAAGACCCATGTTTCTCCATAATGTGTCATCTCCCTCATTGTGATAAGCCAATAAAAGAAACTTCATTTGACTACAGTTATACTTCTGATGGCCTTTGGATAGAAGGCTTTGACACAGATAACTAATCCTTGTACTCCCAGTGCCTAAGATCCAGTAGGCATTTTCATATGAGTTTTTGAAGGAATATATTCACCCCAGATACGAGTCAGTTCCAAATCCTGATTGTGTTTAATGACTGCCACTGGTGCTTTTTACATTTGCAGTCTGTACAATAATTGAGGACACACAGATACATACTGAGCATAGAACAACAGTGTTATGCAAAATTGAGAGACACTCTTAAAAAATCACAGTTCTGGGCATGTGGCCATCAATAGCCGTAATGAAGAACAGTAAGTCAAAGACTCATATAAAACTCTAAAATGACAAACTTGTGAATAGTACAGATTCTTGCAATAACAGATGCTGCTACAAATTGAAAACCATCATTATCTTCTGCATGTTCTATAAAGACAGCTATCTAAATGGTATTCCCACTTTGTCACAGGACTCCTGGAATTCAAGTCTGGACTATTGCCATCCTGGTGCAATGCAATTTTTTGGCCTTCAGTTGTATGTAGGAAAGAGAAAATTTAACATAATGACTGGGAACTCCATGCTGTTTGCTCAGTAGTAACTTAGGCAGCCATTTAAGCTGATAGAAAATAATTTAGTAGATAGTAGGCAGTAGATAGATGCAATGTAAATGAGTTATAGAATATACATATTTTTTAAAGCACTAGGAAGAAACTCTCATATATACACTATACAACAAAGCTCTGTAACATCTCTGAAAGAAGCAACAAAGTTCATTATTCTATCTCCACACTAATCTTTCAAGTCTCATTATAACTTTTTTCCCTTCACGTCTTTGGTAGAGAGTAAAATGTGATCTACATTAAAGTCTGATTCCTATTAAATCAGACTGTATAAGATTACCTCATTGATGATATTATTAAAAAAAAACAATTCCTATATAACAGTACCTGTTATAGATAGAAATGAGAATTACTGCTATTTTTAAATAAACTATGTCATAATGTCAATGTTCTAATGTAAGCTTACATGTATATTTGGAATATTTTCTTGGAAGGATATATGGAGTACTGATATAATGCTTGATTTAAACTTCCACCTAAGTTGTCATGTTTTTACATGAATTGTATACATTTTATAATTTTTGGCAATGACAATATTACATTAGTAATAATAATGTACTTAGTAATACATTTTTTATTTAAAAACTAGCTGTACCTGGCCACGCATTGCCGTGGCTCAGTGTGGTTAAATAGAAAAGAAAGAAAAGAGAAAGCACATGTTTCTAATATGTTTAATTTCACAATGCTTTTGGGTATATAATATTTTTTGTTGTTCCATTCTCTGTGCAGATATAGAGATTGTCTGGTTTGCTGACTCTAGAACATGCAACATATAATTGTCCATGTGAGAAGCAATCCATGTCTAGATCTGAACCACACAATTCTAAAGATTGGCCCTGAGCTTTGTTGATGTGATTGCAAATGCCAATCGAATTGGGAATTGCAATCTTTTAAATTGAAATGGTGAGGAGTGACGTCAGAGAAATGGTGCCATGAGGAGCGCTACCAATAACTCTTCCCAAAATTTCAACACGTTCTTCACCAGTGACAGAAAAATCTATCCTTGGAGCATCTGGAAGTCCCACACACTGAACACAAAGGTATGATCGAGCGAAAAATTGACTAAATATATAATCAACCCTGTAGGAAATAAGACGGAGAAAGAAACACTCCACCTTCCTCACTAACCTGAGCAAGGGCTGCTTTCACTTGGAACTGAGATAGAGTCGGGGGGGGGGGGGGGCTAAGGGTGTGGAGGGAGCCAGGCTGTGGCACAGATGTCCAAACCAAGGAAAGAGTGTGCCGGCAGTGACTCAGCCAACGTGAGCTAACACCCGCGCCAGACCCTGGCAAAGACGGGCGAGCAGAAGCCACCATTAGCCCTAATATCCTGGTCGGCAAATGCGGATAGTGTGCAAGAGGTTCCTGCTAGCTCCCTGGGAGTGGGTGCCCATGTTCCCGGACAGAAGGGCAGGGTAGAGGCCTTTGCATGGGCTGTGACCAGAGTCTCAGTGTGGTCCCTGCACCCTGAACAGCAGCACATGGGGAGTACGTGAAAGCAAACCTCCCTACACCCGAACTTCTCTGGGCGGGCAGGGTGCCTCACCCAGCCATTCAAGCTAATATCCTGGGGGGAAAAAAAATACAAAAGCGTTAGGGAGAGGGATGCACAAGCAGCTTACAGTCTGTCTCTGGAGCAAATCTGTGGATCCAATCACTGAAATTAGCTTAACCCACAGTCTGCACACCTCCCAACTGACTTACATGGCTCTAACTGAGAAGATATCTCTCTCAGTTCAGCGATCTAAGACAAGAGGCGTGATATTTCTTAGTGCCTCTTGCTATGCACATAGGGGCATGGGCAACTTCCTGTCAGCTGATACAGGGTGAAGAACACATTCCCACAGAACAGAGAGAACACATTCCCTCAGAGAACACTGCAGTTAGGCTAGGCTAGGCTGTAGGCTTTTTAACAAGGAAGAAGCCTGCAGAAAGCAATACCACAAAATGCCAAGGCAAATTTAACTAGATATACCTGGGGAACTGAACAGAGGTCAACACGTTCCTCTACCTGCTTAAGCTGGTGGCTCTGATTGGCAGAGCTTTCATACTCAGAGCTATTTGTTAAAAAGAGGGACTTGGCGCTTTTAAGACATCCTGTTCTGCAGGCAGCAACTAGGGCATCTTCTTCCCAGCCAAAACAGATTACAAAGTGCAAAAGGCCTGGGGAGAGTGGTCCCACAGAGTGCTGAGGCATATTGGACATGCCTGGAGGCTCATAGAAAGACACCTTGAGAATAATTGGCTCCCAGGCCCACCTGATTATGCTGGTGGCTCTGACTGACAGAGCCTTACCCAGAGCCCTGCAGTGAGTGGGGATAGAGTGAGGATTTGCCAGCTCTTTGAGCCTCTTACTCTCCAGGAAGAGGCAGCGGCAACCTCATAGCTGGATCATCAAGCTGCTAATTCAGGAAGGAGAGACTAGGAGAGAGGCTCCAGGAAAACAGGCTCTCTCATTGTTGGAGCCTGCAAATGCTAACAAGTCTCTACTACCAACGAGACTGAAGTCTAATATATGACATCGCCATAGAGACTTATCAACTGCAAATCTCTACCTAAGCGTGCCACAGAGGCAGAGCCTGGGGTACAATGTCACTGACCAGGAAGAGGGAGAGGAAAGAAAAATCAAGAAGATAACCTCTCAAAATCAAGAAAAATCCACAGACTTTATAACTTGTTCCACTTTTTTTGTTTCTTTCATCTTCTTATCTTTATTATGATTTTTTCTTCCACCTTGGTCCTTTTATTCTCTGCCTGTCTTATTCTTTCCTCTTCTTGAACTACACTACCCATACATGTTATATTTCCCATTTTCTTTCTTTTCTTCTTCCTTTCTCTCTATAAGGGTTACACTCCAAAACCCTTAATGCTCTCTCTCCTTTTTTCCCTTTTTTCTTCTTTTCTTTTCCCCCTTTTTCTTTTTTCTTCCTCTCTATTAGTTTCTTCTTTTCTCCTTTACTTTTCCTCTCACTCAATTCTCAATCATAAAAAAATTATTTTATTTGAGACTCAAGATTTTCTTTGTGGTATTTTGGGTGCTTTTTACTTTGCTTTTTAACTCATTAGCATTCCCCCAACCCCGGCTCTCCATTCTATCTAGTTTTTGCTCCACTTAATACAATAGTAATTATTTTTTTCCTTTTCCTGTTTCCCTCTTATCGCTCTCATTATATCTCTCAGTCAACCATCATTTACAAGCAAATCATTTTATTCTTGACCCAAATATTTTCCTTTTTTGCATTTTGTGGGTCCCTACCTCATTTTTTGCCCCTTTATCACTTCTCCCCAACTCAGGCCCTCCTTTATAGGTAGTTTTTGTTACATTTAGCACAATACAATTCACAGTTTATCATGATATTTTCTCAAGGAGGAGGGGAGAGGAGAAAAAAAAGAAATAATAAATTTTCTCTTTTTTTCCATTTTTTTCTTTTTCTTTTTTTACTTTTTATTCTTTATTAATTCTCATTAGTGCTATCAATAAAACCACCTTTAGATGCCATTAAGTAAAAGGAAATTGAATATCATGGATACAAAAGACAAAGATATAGCACAGATAAATGAGGAAAAATCTATGGAGAAAAATTTAATATATTGGAAATTTTGGAGCTAAATGACAGAGAATTTAAAACTGAAATCTTAAAAATACTCAGAGATATACAAGAAAACACAGAAAGGTAATTTAGGGAGCTCAGAAAACAATTCAGCAAACACAAAGAATATATTACCAAGGAAACTGAAACTATAAAAACAAATCAAACAGATGAAAAACTCAATTCATGAAAGAGGTAACAAGCTTAGTTAATAGAACAGGCCAGATGGAAGGTAGGATTAGTGACATAGAAGACAAGCAACTTGAGGCACAACAGAGAGAAGAAGAAAGAGACTCAAAAATTAAAAAAAAAATGAGAAAGACCTACAAGAATTGTCTGACTCCATAAAAAAGAATAACATAAGAATAATAGGTATTTCAGAGGGAAAAGAGAGAAAATGGAATGGAGAACATATTCAAACAAATAATAGATGAGAACTTCTCAAGCCTGTGGAAAGAACTAATGCCTCAAATTCAAGAAGCAAACAGAACATCGAGTTTTCTTAACCTCAACAAACCTACTCCAAGGCACATCATAATGAACTACAAAGAAACGACGACCAACGACGAAGAAAAGGCAGCCAGGGAAATGAAGAATACAACATATAAAGGAAGGCCTATTAGATTATCATTGAATTTCTCAGCAGAAACTCTACAAGCTAGAAGAGAGTGGACCCCAATATTTAAAGCCCAGAAAGAGAGGAACTTTCAGCCAAGAATACTATACCCATCAAAGCTATCCTTCAAATACAAAGAAAAAATAAAAACATTCACAGATACAGAAAAGATGAGGGAATTTATCATCAGAAAACCCCCACTCCAGGAATAAGTAAAGGGGGTTTCCAACTAGATACAAAGAACAAAACCACAAGTAAAAGCTCCTCCAAGAACACAATAAAACCAAATTTAAACTGTGAAAACAAAAACAAGAAAAAAAGGAGAGGATGGAGATTAACAGTAGCAAAGGACGATAGAGTGCAAAAGCACTCATAAGATAGTGTACCACAATGAACCTGGTAGGTATCCTTTTCATTACTTAATGGTAACCACCCTTGAAAAAACCACCACAGAAGCACATGACTTAAAAAAGGTATCAACAGAGCAAAAAAGTATGGAATACAAACAAACAAAAGCAAATGATAGAAAAACAAAAGAGAAGAATCAAACAAGATACAAAACTAACAGAAAGCCATTTATAAAATGGCAATAGGGAACCCACAAGTGTCAATAATTACACTAAATGTAAATGGATTAAACTCACCAATAAAAAGACACAGAGTAGCAGAATGGATTCAAAAAGAAAATCCAACTGTATGCTGCCTACAAGAAACACAATTAAGCAACAAGGATAAAAACAAATTCAAAGTGAAAGGCTTGAAAACAATACTCAAAGCAAATAACATCCAAAAAAAAAGCAGCTGTAGCAATACTCATATCTGATAATGCTGACTACAAGACAGCAAAAGTACTCAGAGACAAAAATGGTCATTTCATAGTGATTAATGGGACACTGATTCAAGAAGACATAACAATTCTTAATATAAATGCACCAAACCAAGGAGCACCAAAATATATAAGACAGCTACTTATTGACCTAAAACCAAAAACTGACAAATATACAATCATACTTGGAGACTTCAATATACCACTGATGGCTCTAGATCATTCATCCAAACAGAAAATCGATAAAGATATATTGGCCTTAAACAAAACACTAAAGCACCTGGATATGATAGACATCTACAGGACATTTCATCCCAAAGCAACAGAGTATATATTTTTCTCTAGTGTACATGGAACATTCTCAAGAGTTGAACATATGTTGGCCCACAAAAATAGCATCAGCAAATTCAGAAAAATTGAAATTGTACCAAGTATATTTTCTGATCATAAAGCCTTAAAACTAGAATTCAACTGCAAAAAAGAGGGGGGAAAATCCACAAAAATGTGGAAACTAAACAACATACTTTTAAAAAATGAATGGGTCAAAGAAGAAATAAGCGCAGAGATCAAAAGATACATACAGACAAATGAAAATGACAATACGACATATCAGAATCTCTGGGATGCAGCAAAAGCTATAATAAGAGGAAAGTTCATATCACTTCAGGCCTATATGAACAAACAATAGAGAGCCCAAGTAAATCACTTAACTTCACACTTTAAGGAACTAGAAAAAGAAGAACAAAAATATCCCAAATCCAGCTGAAGAAAGGAAATAATAAAAATCAGAGCAGAAATAAATGAAATAGAGAACAGAAAAACTATAGAAAAAATTAATAAAACAAGAAGCTGGTTCTTTGAAAAGATCAACAAAACTGACAAACCCTTGGCAAGACTCACCAAGGAAAAAAGAGAAAGGAATCATATAAACAAAATCCAAAATAAAAGAGGAGAAATCACCACAGATATCATAGATATACAAAGAATTATTGTAGAATACTATGAAAAACCATATGCCACCAAATTCAACAATCTTGAAGAAATGGATAAATTCCTAGGACAATACAACCTTCCTAGACTGAGTCATGAAGAAGCAGAAAGCCTAAACAGACCAATTAGCAGGGAGGAAATAGAAAAAAACTATTAAAACCCTCCCCAAAAATTAAAGTCCAGGCTCAGTCAGTCAGTTATACTAGTGAATTCTATCAAACATTCAAAGAAGACGTGGTTCCTATTCTACTCAAAGTCTTCCAAAAAATTGAAGAAGAAGCAATACTTCCAAACACATTCTATGAGACCAACATAACCCTCATACCAAAACCTGTCAAGGACAGCACAAAAAAAGAAAACTACAGACCAATATCTCTAATGAATACAGATGCTAAAATACTAAACAAAATACTAGCAAATCAAATACAACAACATTTTTAAAAAATAATACATCACAATCAAGTGGGATTCATCCCAGAATCTCAAGGATAGTTCAACATATGTAAAACGGTTAACAATACCATATCAACAAAACAAAGAACAAAAACCACATGATCTTATCAATAGATGCAGAAAAGGCATTTGATAAAATACAACACAATTTTATGTTTAAGACACTCAACAAAATGGTTATAGAAAGTAAATATCTCAACATGATAAAGGCCATAGGATAAACCATCAGCTAACATCATATTAAATGGCATAAAACTGAGAACTTTCCCCCTTAAATCAGGAACAAGACAGGATTATCCACTCTCTCCACTTTTATTTAACGTGGTGCTAGAAGTTCTAGCCAGAGCAATCAGAGAAGATAGATATAAGGCATCCATATCGGAAAAGAAGAAGTAAAGGTATCACGTTTTGCAAATGATATGATCCTAAACATCGAAAACCCCAAAGACTCCACAAAAAGATTACTAGAAACAATAAACCAATACAGTAAGGTCACAGGATACAAAATTAATATACAAAAGTCCATAGCCTTTAAATATGCCAACAAGGAAACATTAGAAAACGAACTCAAAAAAATAATCACCTAGCCTGACCTGTGTTGGCACAGTGGATAAAGCATTGACCTGGAAATGCTGAGGTCGCCAGTTCAAAACCCTGGGCTTGCCTGGTCAAGGCACATATGGGAGTTGATGCTTCCTGCTCCTCCCCCCCTTCTGTCTGTCTGTCTGTCTCTTTCTCCTCTAAAATAAATAAATAAATAAAAATAATTAAAAAAAAAATAATCACCTTCATGATTCCAACAAAAAAAATAAAATACCTAGAAATAAACATAACAAAGAATGTAAAGGACCTATATAATGGAAACTACAAAGTATTGTTATGAAAAATCAAAAAAGATACAATTAAATGAAAAAATATTCCTTGTTCTTAGATAGGAAGAATAAATATAATAAAAATGGTCATATTACCCTAAGCAATATACAAATTTAATGCAATTCACATCAAAATTCCAATGACATTTTTTTAAAGAAATGGAACAAAAAATCATCAGATTTATAAGGAACTATAAAAAACCCCGAATAGCCAAAGCAATCTTAAGGGAAAAAAATGAAGCTGGGGGCATTACAATACCTGACTTCAAACTATATTATAGAGCCACGACAATCAAAACAGCATGATATTGACAGAAAAAATTGACACTCAGACCAATGGAACAGAATAGAAAGTCCAGATATAAAACCACATATATATGGTCAAATAATTTTCAATAAAGGGGCCAACAATACACAGTGGAGAAAAGAAAGCCTCTTCAACAAATGGTGCTGGGAAAACTGGAAAGCCACATGCAAAAGAATGAAACTTGACTACAGTTTGTCCCCTTCTACTAAAATTAATTCAAAATTAATCAAAGACCTAAATATAAGACCTGATACAATAAAGTACATAGAAGAAAACATAGGTACTAAACTCATGGACCTTGGTTTTAAAGAGCATTTTATGAATTTGACTAAAAAGGCAAGGGAAGTGAAGGCAAAGATAAATGAATGGGACTACATCAGACTAAGAAGTTTTTGCACAGCAAGAGAAACTGACAACAAAATAAACAGACAGCCAACTAAATGGGAAAGGATATTTTCAAACAACAGCTCAGATAAGGGCCTAATATCCAAAATATACAAAGAACTTATAAAACTCAACAACAAACAAACAAAAAATCCAATAAAAAAATGGGAAGAGGACATGAACAGACACTTCTCCCAGGAAGAGATACAAATGGCCAACAGATATATGAAAAGATGCTCATCTTCATTAGTTATTAGAGAAATGCAAATCAAAACTACAATGAGATACCACCTCACACCTGTTAGATTACCTATTATCAACAAGACGGGTAATAGCAAATGTTGGAGAGGCTGTGGAGAAAAAGGAACCCTCATTCACTGTTGGTGGGACTGTAAAGTAGCACAACCATTATGGAAGAAAGTATGGTGGTTCCTCAAAAAACTGAAAATAGAACTACCTTATGACCCAGCAATCCTTCTACTGTGTATATACCCCCAAAACTCAGAAACATTGATACGTAAAGACACATGCAGCCCCATGTTCATTGCAGCATTATTCACAGTGACCAGGACATGGAAACAACCAAAAAGCCCTTCAATAGATGACTGGATAAAGAAGATGTGGCACATATACACTATGGAATACTACTCAGCCATAAGAAATGATGACATTGGATCATTTACAACAAAACGGTGGGATCTTGATAACATTATACAGAGTAAAGTAAATCAGAAAAAAACAAGAACTGCATGATTCCATACATTGGTGGGACATAAAAACGAGACTAAGAGACATGGACAAGAGTGTAGTGGTTATGGGGGGGAGGGAAGGAGGGAGAGGGGGAAGAGGAGGGGGAGGGGCACAAAGAAAACTAGATAGAAGGTGATGGAGGACAATCTGACTTTGGGTGATGGGTATGCAACATAATTGAAGGACAAGATAACCTGAACATGTTTTCTTTGAACATATGTACCCTGATTTATTGATGTCACCCCATTAAAATTAATTAAAAAATAAAATAACAAAATAAATTGAAATGGCATATCCGTTGGAATCATAGGAATGCGAGGAATGAGGACATCTTCACCTTTGAAAGGTCCTGTCAAGACTTCTACAATGTTGCTCATTAATTTTTTTACTGCAAGCCGCATGCTGTTGCAAAGTTTTGGCTGGCTGATATTTTGCAACATGATAATTGGCACACTGATTTTCAATTGCAGTACGTGCGGTGGCATCTCTGGCAGATCGAGTGAATTCAAAAATTCTGTTGGATAATTAACCGCTTCACCTGCTTCCACAACAGTGTGGACGGACTTGTATGTGACTGCCTCACTTTGAATGTTAGACTAAATAATATTGTTAAGTTCATAGATGTCTTTGTTCTTGGCCGCAAGAATAGCTTGTTCACTCAGCCAATTGTGATTCTTATAATTGGTTTGAATATTGTGAAATACTTTTTAAACCAATTTTTCTTTTGACATCACTAAGTTGCAGAAGTTATGAGGCAATAAAATTCGTCCTGAGGTCAGATCAACCAGCACCTTTCCATTCCCAATTTCCAGCAATTGATGGGAGAACATCTCAGCTGATCAATCGTTTTGAAGCTGGACATGCATATTTGTAGTTAATTTTAACATCTTTACATGTCACCACAAAGTAGAGTAGTTCAAGCAAGCATTTATTTCATCCGCTGATGTCAACTGAGGTAATGTTTACCTGAAATCTCCTGCAAGCAATATTAATGCATTCCCAAATGGTCTGATGTTTCCAAACAAATCTTGCAATGATGGATCAAGAACCTCGAGCGATTTTTTGTGCGCCATTGTGCATTCATCCCAAACATTAAGTTTGCACTTCTGCAATACTTTTCCCATGCCAGATGCTTTGGAAATGTTGTACATGGAAGTTTCAATGAATTGCATGTTCAATGGCAATTTCAAAGTGGAATGAGCAGTTCTTCCACCTGATAGCAATGTTGCAGCTATTCCGGGTGATGCAAGAGCTAAGGCTATGTCATTTTGGGATCAAATTGCTGCCAGAATCAATCTAATTAGGAACATTTTGCCAGTTCCTCCTGGCACATCTAAGAAGAAGATTTCTCCAACCCTGTTATTGACAATTTGAATTATTTGATCGTAAATGCCTTTTTGCTCAAGTGTTAGCTTAGGAATATTTTATTGCACATACGACAAAAGATCACCCATGTTGTAATTTTGTTCACAATGCAATTCTACATTGAACTTAGCAGCGGCAGATGGATTTGGTGATGGCATTCCCAATTGATTGAGAACTTTGTTTGCGATTTCTAAGCACAAATCTTCAATCATTATCAACACTTTATTGTAGATTTCTGCTGTGAAATCCATGTTCATATTTGACTTCCTTGCGAATTCAACGGAAAATATCTTCAGCCATGTGCGATTTACATTTCTCCCATAACTCTGTTGGAGATGAAGGAGAGCGGGTGGTCAATATGATTGCAAACAATGCACAAATTTGATTCGAATATGATGTGTTGCACGCGTCATTAATGCATACATCCCAGTGTCAGTCGTTCTCCAATAAATTCAGAGCTTGACATGCACTGCAGAAAGTGGCATGGGTAGTGCCATTGACAATTCTCAATTGCTGGAAAGAAGTCGGACCAGGCACATTTATCAACAGCATTGGAAAAAAGAAGCATTCATCTTGATTGGGATGCACAGTGTACAGTCTGCCTATCGTAGTTTCTTTGAATACGCCAGGTTGTCCGTTGACTTGCTCTCCTAGTTTGCATCATTCAAACGTTTTTCTACTCGCATTCCATATGTAATACATAGGCATTTCTGAATACAGCAGTGTTTTCACAAATGCGTCATTTTGACATAATAAGAAAGCACGTTTTTACCTGTCACAGGTGTGACATCTATATAATAGTAGGTATATAAAAACATGCACATATTTGAATGCAACGCTGTGTCAAAATTTCAAAGCAATCAGTGAAGAACTTTCAGAGATTTAAGATTTTGAACAAACATTTACATTTTTATTTATATAGATTACTAAACAGAGGTTACCACAAAGAAGAAAACTGAAATGACCAATAAGTCCAACATTCAAATATGTGCATAGTTAACAGTTTGATGCATGGTCTTCCTCATTTTTTTGCATATAACCACTATATTTTCCAAAATTATATCTGCTATAAATACCACTGGTGACCTTAAATTTTACTTAATAATATTGCATAAATGTCTATATATTAAGAAATTTTGTTTGCAACTTTAAAAAAAATAATTGGTGACTTCCAGAATGAACAGGTTTCGTAAATCAACATCTTACCATCTCCTTGCAGAAATCATACAAAAGTAACAGGAGAATTTTTAATACAAATGCTATTTTCAATGAAGATAGGATAATCCTGTATCTAAACTACATGTAAGGTTGTCCAAAGCAGTTGAGGTTAAAGGAGTAGATGGGGAAGAGTTTTGGAATAAAAACTAAGAGTGACATTTCCCTAATGGAGAACATACCTAAAGTGCTATCAAAATACATTTGTAAAAGTGAGAGGTTCAGATTGATGTTCAAAGTGTGTATCTCTTGACAAAGAAGAAGTGCAAGAATTTGTGTACTTAGCTTAGTGTGCGAATCAACTGAAATTCTCTTTGGTTTGGTTCAATAAAGTAGAACAGGCAAACTACCAAAAATATATACATAAAGATAAAGCCACAGTTAAATGAAGCAGTTTGCTCTTTGGCAACAGAGAGGAAGGGAACTGTTGAATTGTGAATGGCAGTAAAAATGGAAGATTATATGGACTTCCATCTGGCCTGCTCAAGAAATTTTTTGAAAAGAGCTGATGTAGGAAAAACACAATTGATTTGATGATAAATACAAGAAGGAACCATAACAGTATCAACAACATATACTGCATGATTCTATTTCTGCTCAAGATGCAGCATCTGGAACCAGGTTTATATTGTTACCTTAATCAGAAAACTGGATAAAATATATTTTATAAATGGGTTTCAGGTCACTGGACATCAAGAAACAAAGGGTAGTGATTCCTGAGACACAGGAAACAAATGAGGTGAGCCCTGTGGTTTACTGTCCAGTTGACTGTGCTGAGAGAGGTTCTAGGCCACGTCACGGAAAGAAGAAACCCAGAAAGGGGCCAGCACATAGTACTGGAGAGGAGCACTGCACAGTACAACTACTCCAGAGCTCTGCAGGGGATCCCCCTGTCATCAGCTGATTAAAAGAAATTGCCAAACCGCTTTCCAAAGTCATTGACTATTTTACAATCAACATTAATGCATGATAGTTTTAGTTGTTCTGCATACTAATAAAAATATTTTTTAGTTATTTTAAAAGGTGGAATGGTTTCTCATTGTGGTTCTAGTTTGCATTTCCCTAATGCAAAATGATTTTGAATATGTGAAAATAATGTTGAAAAATTTTTAACATTTTTGGTTGCCATCTAAATCTAGTCTTTGGTCAAGTGTCTATTCAAAGGTTTTACTCATTTTAATTCAGTTTTTCTTTTTTTTAGTTTGAGCTGTGAGGGTGCTTTATACTTATTAACATATCTTTGATAAGGCATGTTTTGCAATTATTTTCTCCATGTCTATTTCTTTTCATTTTTATAAGATTTTATACCACAGGGAAAACTGAATTTTTTATTTTGATTAGAAAATTTATTAATATTTTCTTTTGTAGTTTGAGTTCTGCTTTAAAAAACTTTTTTGCCCAATTCCACAAAGGCTTTATTTTACATTTTCTTCTGGTAATTTTACAACATTAGCCCTTAACAATAAACCTAGTACCCATTTGGAGATAGTTTTTCTATGTGAAATGAGTTACTAGTCATTGCTCTTTGCTTTGCATATGGATGTCCAGTAAGATGAGCATTATATGTTTATAAACTAGTATTACTCCATTTAATTACCTTGGCAATTATATATAAAAAATAGAGCAACCATAACTGTGCAGATCTATTTTTATTATCTCTATTCTGTTCATTGATCTACGTGCCTATCCTTAAAACAATACCTTTGATCTTGTTATCACTTTATAATTAGAATTAAAATCAAATAATGAGTCCTCCAGCTTTGCTGTTGTTCAGAAAAAAAAATTGACTATTCTAAGTTATTTCTTTCCCGTATAAGTACTATAATCAGCTAGTCAAACTATATCCAGAATAAGCAGGCTGGGATTCTAATTAGAATTTAATTGAATCATAAGGTAGTTTTGGCAGAATATTGACATTTGAACATTGTCTTCCAATTAATAAATATGATTTATCTTTTCAATTGTATGTCTCCTTAGACATATATAATGGCAATCAGTGTTTTATAGTTTTCAGATTACAAATATTTCACATTTTACTAAAATTTTTTCTATTTTTTATGTTTTCAGTGCTAGTGAAAATTATAACATATTGAAGTTTAAATTTCAAAATGTTTATTCTTAATATAAAAAACTAGAATTGATTTTTTTCAATATATGGCTTTTACTCTCTTTAAAATATCACAAATAAGTCTGAGAAGTCATCTGGCATCTTGCTGTTTATGTAGCTGGACCACTTATATCTTATTCAAGAGTCTGCTACATTGTTCCTTTCTCAGAAATAGATACCAGCCAAAAATTTTCCAATGTTCTTGTTTTTAACTGTTGTGGCTTGCTGAATCAAAACAGATGAATTTAATACAAGTTTAATGCCATTTCCTTCAAGAATCAACTCACCTTCTATGCTTGAGATACTGAAGAAGTAATGCCTGACCTCATCTGAACCTTGCGGATATATAGGAAATTTCTGATTTCAACAAGAGAACCATTCTCCTAAATAATGACATTAGTGAGCAAGTGAGAATATACAGACCTTATATTGTAAGAAAAGCCCAGTGTAACACCCTTGAGCATGTCTTGTATGTGACTGCAGATAGTGCCAACAGTAACCAGTTCCTTTTTATTTCCCCATCATTTGTCAACCTGGAGCCTCTTTTTTTTTCTCCCAAGGAGACGGAGTTCTATATTGACATGACTGAAGTCCCTCCACAGGGAGCTTCTGGGACCCTTCAAAATAACTTCATTCCTTCAGAATATGTCAACATTTTCTGAAATGTCAAACAGTCTGACTGCTGAGAATGGTCTCAGAGTAAAAGTGGCAAAGAGGTAGAATAGACTTTTTATAACTTTGTCTGATATGACCTTGATAAATTTATTAGTTTAGTAACTTATCTTGTATATTCTTTGGTACTTTCTAAGGAGTTAATCTTGTCATCACAAATAAATATATTTTTATTTTTCCTTCCAATATATATGCTTTTGTTATTTTTTCCTGCTTTAGTGCACTAAGATCTATATTATAATGTTGAATAGAAATGACTATATTTCTACCATTAAATCTGATGTTGAAAGTAGTATCTTTTGTAGATTGCCTTTGTTAGTTTGAAGAGCTTGAAGTTTCCATTAATTCCTAGAACACTGGGAGTTTTATTTTATTTTTGTAAGTGTAACTGGAGGCTGAATTTTTTCAAATACATTTTTTGCATTGAAATAACATGATCTTTAGCCTATTGACATATTTTACTTTTGTAAAAGTTAAGTCAGCCTTTTATTCCTGTGATAAACCCCACTTGATCATGATGTATTATCATTGGAATACACTACTGGATTTTATTTGATAATATTTGTTCTTTTTTTTTTAGAATATATTTATGTGCAATTTCGGCATGCAGTTTTCTTTAATCTTTGCCTGGTTTTTGTATTATAGTAATGCTGGACTCATAAAATGAATTGATAATTTCTCTTCTTGTATTTCTAGAAAAACTTATGTAAAATTGTATTAATTTTTCCTCAAATATTAGGTAGAATTTTTCAATGAAACCAACCAGGTCTGCAAAATTCTTTGTTGGAAATTAATTTATTTCATTTACTAGATATAGGACTATGGCAGGCCAGATCCTAAGATGGACTCCCGAATTTTATTTCCCTGGTATAAGCACCCTATGTAATCCCTTTAAGTATAGGTGAAACCTGGGCACAGGATGAGATACCATACAAGTGATAATGTTTAGGATTGTATAACAAATGAGTTTATCCTGAGTGGACCTAATTTAATTTGATGAGCTTTTTAAAACCAGAGCATTTTCTCCAGTTGATAATAGAAGAAGAAAGTAGAGCGATGTGATGTGACTAGTCTGGAAGAGAACAAACATTCATATTGTGTACTATGGAAGATATACAGCAATATCTAGGAGCTGACAGCAATCTGAGACAATATGGAGAAATAAGCCCTACAACCACAAGAAAATGGTAGCAGCTGCTTTCGTTAGAGTAGTCAGGGATTCTCTCTAAGAACAAAACATTTGAAGTAATACCTAAGTTATAAAATAGAGGCATCCAAGAAAAGAACACGCAGAGGTCTTTCCAAACAAATGAAATGAGTTTGACAATTTTCTGGGCATTGTGGCCAGATTATATTCAATAAGAAAGAGAATGGAGATTGTTGAGCTCAGAAAGGTGCACAGGAGGCCCAAAAATACTAGTGAGGGTAAGAAGTTTGAATTTTGTTTAGGTTGCAATGGAAAAGCCACTGGAGGATTTTCAGAATATAATGCCATAATCTAATTCATGCATTATAGATCACTGAAGTTGTTATATATTTTATCATCTTTGTATTCAGATTCATTACATATATTTAAAATTAGAACCAATAAGACTTATTTACAAACTGGATTTGAGATCTTAGGAAAAAGATAAATCAAGAATGATGCCCAGAATTTTGGCCTGGAAACTGGGTGCAGAATCGTGCTTGCTCAGAGATTCAGAACACTTGGAGGGAAGCAAATGAGGTGGGAGGTAGATCAAAAGCTCCAGGCTGGACATGTTGGATTGTCTACAAAACATCAAAGCATAGATGTCAATAAGATAGCTGGAAATAAAAGTCTAGAATCCAAGGGAGAGGTAAAGATTAGCAATATAAATTATCTAATGATAAGCCTATAGATAATATTTAAAGCCATGAATATCGAAGTGATAATTTAGTGTATATAATGCTGTGTTATGTGTATAATATAAAGAGCAGGAAAGCAAATCCTGGAGGGAAGGAGGGAAGGCTTTGGAGAGAAATGGGGCAAGGGGGATGTGGAGGAGAATATGGGAGAGGGGGATGCATTCAGGGGGACCCTAGAATCTATGTAAACACAATAAATTAAAATCAATAAAAAAGAAGTGATCATTTAGGAAGACAATTAGATAGTCTGAAAAGAAAAACAAGGACATATTTAAGCAATGCTTTAATATTTAATGATTTGGTGAAGAAGAGAGAATTAGAAAAGAGGACTAGCATAAACGACTACTGAAATAGGAAGAAAACTATGTAAGTCTGATATTATAGGAGCCTAGAAAAGCAAGTGTTTACATAAGGAAGAAGAGGTCACATCCACCAAATGATGCAAGAAAGTCAAGTAAAATAATAGCCTTTCTCAGTAAGAGGTTCCTCAATCAAATACAATGCTGAGAAACTTTTTTTCCTTAGTCACCAGATTATGTACCAATGCATTTAAAACTTGTAGATCTTGGATATAAAAATCCGTAATACTTAATATGTCTGAAATTAGGAGTCACTTGCTATAGTTAAAATGTCAATATTTGATTGACTTCTGGGTGTATGTTGAAAAAGGTTTGGTGCATTAAATGTCTACACCAAAGCAACCTCTGTTTTAGTATAGAAACCAAGGGAAATCTACAACAACTCCTTGTCTGGACTTACTCATTGAGAGTCAGAACTCCAACTGGTGTCATGAAAGGAAAGTCTGTATGAATGACCCTCTTAGATTTAGGCTAGAAAATATTGGTCCATACTGCTATTATTATTCTTATGCCTGTAAATTTTTAGAACAAACATTTATTCTTTCTCTAGTCATCATAGTCCAAATCCTACCTGAAGATGCAGTGAACTATATATAATTTTTAGCTTATTTTTTTTCTGAAAATTACTTTCTTTCATTCCTGCTAGGACTGAAAAGGATAAACAGCAACAATAAAGCTCATTTAGACCTTGAAATCTGCTAACCTAAGATATTAGGTAAAGACCCACTTATTGAGAGAAATAAATCAGCTACTCTCTCCAATCATGAAAGTAGAAAGTTACCTCTGAGCAAACTAATACAGTGAGTAAAAGGAAAGTAAGAAATTAAGGCTAGTAAAGAAAAGGTCAATGGACTGAAGGTCTCATAAAAATTGTGATTTGTTCAAATAGAAATATTGGAAAAAGAAACTAAAAGGATAGAAAGTGATAAGAGAGTGAAATGTTTATGGAGGCAGTTGAGTTAGTGATGACATGGGAGTGGATATATGGGAAAAAAACAAACAAAAAAATAAAAGAGCTAAAGAAGTTATGGAAATAACCAGAGGCTTGGTGCCAGCCCAATCAACTAGGTGGATGTTGAAGTTATCAACAGTGAGGACAGCAGTAGTCTTGAGGTTAATGAGAATGAGGAATCAGAAAGATGACAAGGCAGCATGTGAAGGAGGAAGAGTAACAAATGCGCCTGTGCAGTCCGAAGTCTCATATTTGTCAAAGTTAGGTGCGCCGACACTAAGGGAGTGGGAAGCAGTAAAGTAAAATATAGAAGTCAGTCTTGAGAGCTATCCTGGGGTAGAATCATCAGGCTTTGGGGATGAACTAAATGTAAGGAATAAAAAATCAGAAGCCTTGGATGACATGAGAATTTCTACTTGGGGAAATTAGACTGATGGTGATGCCACTAGGCAAAACAGATAACTTAGAATACAAAACAGAGATACTCTGTTTCTCCCATTCTATCAACCACTCCAACTCCACACTCCTCCTACCTCCCTACTCACTTCTAGCTGATGCCAGCAAGCATGCCTGCATGTGTGGCAACACACACACACACACACACACACACACACACAAGTTATAGGTGATGAACCCTCAGCACAACAATCAGGTATCCCAAATTTTAAATGTTTCTTCAAGCATTTCCTATGAACGAATACATATGATATCTCAGTGTAAGATGCTAAACTACTAAGTAAAAGAAAGAAGGGAAGGGGAAAGTGAGGGAAGGAGGCAGGAGGGAGGTTCTGACAACATAATCAGAAAGGATGCAAGGGAGAAAAATGTAGAGAGCCACTGCGTCTTAATGCATCCAGCCTACATACAGCTGAGAGCAGAGGAAGGGCCCTGCTCAGCCTTGAGTGAAAACAACTTGAAGGCTGTTCGTGGTATTGATGCCAAAAGCAGGGCAGCAAGCACACAGAGCCACCACAGGCTCAGGATGCCCTGATATGCTTGCAGGATATAGCATTATATAGTTATCACCTCCACCCCCCAGCACAATACCCTGTTGTTTAAACATATAACTGTAAACGGGTTTTCCAGGCCCAGGGTTATTTTGTCTCCATCAGAGCACAATGTTCCACCTGGCCCAAACTCTATCTATATCTTTGTTTTCCTTAACCCTCTGTTGCCCCTACTCAGGTCTTCATTTCCTCATGCAGGCTGTGGCAGAAAAAGTAGCAGATTCATTTGAAAAGCACAGTATTTGAAGCAGATGGTGTAATGTTAACAGATGGCAGAGAGAACACAGAACTTCTTTTAAGTCCCATTCTCCTGTTGTTCTCTCTATCAAAGAATTCTTAAAAACTGAAAATGGAAAAACAAACAAGACAATGAAATTATTGAAACCTGAAGGCTGAGATGTGTGAATTTTGTGAACTAAGGTATGGGAAGTTTTGGGTGTGCATCATTAGTACCCAAAAAGGAAATCTATTGTAATATAACAGAAGAAGTTATGCATTAGGCCAAATTATAAGTATATACCATGTACTGTATAGGAAAAGGGATTTTGAATGAGCTTTTGTAAAGACTTAGTGCTTTTATATAAAATAAAGTAAAAACCACTAAGAATAATAGCAGGTTAAAAATCAACAAAATGCCTCAAACAGAACTGAGGTCCAGTGAATGAGAAGAATACATGATTTTGACATTCTCATCACCATAAGATAGGAGGCTAAATAGGCAGTGGTTTATGCAGAGGGGTGACTGATAGCAAATAAATGAAGGTATGAGTTGTTGATAAAAAGATGTTGCTTTCTATCAAAAACTTCCCAAAAAACAAAAATCCAGAAGCAGATGGATAGGTTAGTGAATTCTACCAAACATCCAAAACAGATTTAGCACCTAACCTTCTCAAAGTCCTCCCCAAAATAGAAAAAGAAGCAATACTCCCCAACACATTTTATGAGGCTAACATAACCCTCATACCAAAACCTAGAAAGGACAACAAAGAAAGAAAAACAACAACTAAAGACCAATATCTGTGATGAATACAGATGCAAAAATCCTAAACAAAATACAAGCAAATCAAATACAACACATTAAAATATAATACATCACAATCAAGTGGGATTCATTCCAAGAGCACAAGGATGGTTCAACATATGAAAATCAATCAACATAATATATCACATTAACAAAATAAACAACAAAAATTATATGATTCTATCAATAGATGCAACATCCCTTTATGTTTAAAACATTCAAAATCAGAATAAAAGGAAAGTAACAACATAATAAAGGTGATATATGACAAACCATCAGCTAATATCATATTAAATGGTGAAAAATGAAGGCATGTCCTCAAAAATCAGGAACAAGACATGGCTGCCCACTCTCTCCATTCTTATTTAATAAAATTCTGAAAGTTTTAGCCAGAGCAATCAAGCAAGAGAAAGAAATAAAAGACATCCATATCAGGAAACAAGAAGTAAAAGTATCACTTTTGGGGGATGACATGTCTAATAAATAGAAAACTCCAAAGACTCCACCAAAAAACTACTAGAAACAAAAAACCAGTACAGTAAAGTCTCAGGATATAAAATCAGTATACAAAAGTCTATTATTTTTCTATATGCCAACAACAAAATTTAAGAAAATGAACTAAAAAAAAATAAAACTTTTAAAATTATTAAAAAAATAAAATACCTAGGAATAAACTTACCAAAGGATGTAAAAACCCTATAAACTGAAAAACTACCAAACATTATTGAAAAAAATTGAAAAAGACAAATAAAACAGAAAAATATTTTATGTTCATGGATTGGAAGAATCAACATAATTAAAATGGCCATATTATCCAAAGCAATTACAAATTTAATGCAATCTCCATTAAAATCCCAATATCATTTTAAAAAAATGGAACAAAAAATCACCAGGTTTGTTGGAATCATAATAAAGCCTGAAGCCAAAGTAATCCTGAGAAAAAAGAATGAGGCTGGAGGTATCACACTACCTGACTTCAAATTATACTACACAGCCAGGATAATCAAAACAGCATGGTATTGGCAGAAAAAACAGGCATACAGACTAATGGAATAGAATTGAGCCCAGAAATAAAACCACATATATACGAACAAATCATCTTCAACAAAGAAGCCAAAAACACACAATGGAGAAAAGAAAGCCTCTTCAGTAAATGCTGCTGGGAAATTTGGAAAGCCACATGCAAAAGAATGAAACTTGACTATAGTTTTCCCCCTGCACAAAAATTAATTCAAAATGGATCAAAGAGCTAAATATAAGATCTAGAACAATAAATTACATAGAATAAAACATAGGTACTAAACTTATGGACCTTGCCATAGAGAACATTTTATGTATATATTTTACCCCAAAGACAAGGGAAGTAAAAGCAAAAATAAATGAATGGGAGTTCTGCACAACAAAAGAAATTGGCAACAAAATAAATAGGCAGCCAACTAAATGGGAGATAATATTTGCAAACAATAGCTCCTATTAGGGGTTAATATCCAAAATATACAAAGAACTCAAAAAGTGCAACAACAAACAAGCAAACAATCCAATTAAAAAAATGGGGAAAGAACCTGAACAGATAATTCTCCCAAGAAGACATTCAAATGGCCAACAGATATATGAAAAGATGCTCATCTTTACTAGCTATTCGAGAAATACAAATCAAATTACAATGAGATACCCCTCACACCTGTTAGGTTGTCTATTATCAACAGGACAGATAATAATAAGTGTTGGAGAAGCTCTGGAGAAAAAAAGAAACTCTCATTTACTGTGGTGATAATGTAAACTGGTACAGTCATTATGAAAGAAAGTATAGTAGTATCTCAAAAAATTAAGAATAGAACTAACATATGACCCAGCAATCCCTCTACAGCAGTGGCAGTCAAGCTGGTCCCTACACCCACTAGTGGGCATTCCAGCTTTCATAGTGGGCAGTAGCAGAGCAACCAAAGTATAAATAAAAAGATAGATTTAACTACAGTAAGTTGTTTTATAAAGATTTATTCTGCCAAACTTAGCAAAAATCTGATATAAAGTACTTGGTAAGTAATTATTATTATATGTTTTAACTTGCTGTAACACTGCTTTATAAATTTTATAAAGTAAAGTTACTTCCTTACTTTATAAATCACCATTACTGTGGAAATGGTGGGCGGTTAGAAAGTTTTACTACCAACAGAGATACAAAAGTGAGCGATAGGTTTAAAAAGGTTGACTACCCCTGCTTTACAGGATATGTACCCCCAAAACTCTAAAACATTGGTACATAAAGATACATTTACCCCCATGTCATCACAGCATTATTCACAGTGGTCAAGATATAGAAACAACCAGTGCCCCTCAACAGAGGATTGGATAAAGATGTGGTACATATATATACAATGGAATACAACTCAGCCATAAAAAATGATGACATATTGCCATTTACAACAACATAGATGGACCTTGAGAATATTATACTGAGTGAAATAATTAAATCAGAGAATGCTAAGAACTGCATGATTTCACACATCAGTGGGGTATAAAACTGAGACTCGTGGACATAGATAAAAATGAAATGGTTACCAGGGGGAGGAAAGCATGGAGATGGGGGTGTGGGAAAGAGTTAAAGAGGGACAAATATAAGGTGATGGAAAATTATTTGACTTTGGGTGATGGGCACACAACACAATCAACAGTTCAAATGCTATAGAAATGTTTACGTGAAACATGTACTCTTATTGATCAATGTCACCCTGTTATATTTAATTTTCTAAATAAAATTTTTTTAAAAAGACGTTGCTTTGAACTTGACTGCTTCTTGGGTAAGTAGCCCCCTGTAGTGTCTCTGCAGGTGGGCTCACCACTAAGTAACTAAATTTGGGCTATTTCAATCCATGATGCCTTGTTATCCTATAGTCATTGCCTACTTTCCTGAAAGCTATCACACGGACTTGCATTGCTACCACTGTGGCAACGAGGCCTTTTTTGTTTACCCAGATTGTTGCAACTACAATAGATTGAACCCATCAGAATGGGAAGATAGATCTAGAGACTCAATGCTGTCAAGTTTAAAACTTTGTACAAACATGATCTCTTGTGGTTTTCTTTAGAGGAGCACTTAGTTCAGTTCTTTAACCCAGATCAGTTACATTTCCAAAATACTGCAAGAACTTAGGGATATTGCCATAAAACATTTTTTTAGATAATATTTGAATAATCAAATACACAATTATCAGAAATAGAAAATTGGCAAAAGCCATTCTGAAACTACTTCTGCTGAGCCACTCTCGCAGAAGAATGGATCAAGACTGGCCTTTGGTGCCAGATAGGTATTTTATGTGGACTATTCAAACATGCTCAGAAAGAATTTAAGTGTGATAAGTATGCCCTAATCACTATATGGCCCTGGGCAAGCCTGAGTTTCTCATAGGTAAATTGGGAAAAAAATAATTATAGTTCAAGGGTTTTATCAGAAGGGGGATAATAAATCTGCTTAATACAACCCCTGGCACATGGTAGGTTCCCATGTATTATTATTATGATGCAAGTTTTTAATATTTATTCCCAATGCTAATCTTTCCATAAGCTTTAGTTTCATAGTACCTTGTCCTCTGCTCAGGCTCAAGACATAAATTTTCAACTTTACTAGAAACCAAATTAATTCTGTCTGACCAATTTCTGCTACCAATACAACATAGCTTTGCTCTGATTCTCCACATTGATTTTGCACCCAAAAGTCTTTGGGGTATGCAGGGCTTTAGACATTGCTCTCTTTGTTCCATAATTATTAAGTTATGACTTAATAATTTTATTTTCCTAATTCTTGGATTTCTATCAAGTTTCATTCACTTATCCATTCATTATTTCTTCAGATATTTTTATTACCAATATTTGGTGATGAATAAAAAATCAAGAATAACTAAAAAATAAAAAAAGTGTTCAGTTATTCTTGACTTCTACTGCTCACCAAATTATTGCACTTACACAAATGTCTCTTGAATCTAATCTGGTCTCTCCACCTCTACTTTTATTGCCTCAATTCCGGCCTGTGGCATCTCCCATTTATAAATCTGTATCAACCCTCTTGCTAGGCTCCTCTGCCCCTTGTCCTTCCATGCTCCAGTCCATATTCTACATCAGCAGCAGCATTCTATTCAAGTAATCTTATATTACTTCCTAAATTAAACTAGTGAAGGCCAGGGCAGTGCCCTTTAAGTATGGTATTCCCAGCACCTGGAGCAACATTTAGCATACACCAGGTTCTCAATAAACAATGGAAAATGAATGACCACGTGGATTCTCCACTGTATGCTCACCACCACCCTGACGGGACAAACACCTTAATGAGTCAGTGCTTTACTTACATACACTAGTCCTCGGCAGGGGCAAGATAGTTTATGTGGTTCAACATTCAGGCTGTAGTTCCATCCAGTGCCTGGAATATAGTAAATATAAATAATTATAGGCTCTGGCTGTTTGGCTCAGTGATCGAGCGTTTGCCCGGTATGTGGAAGTCCTGGATTCAATTCCCAGTCAGGGAACACAGGAGAAGTGCCCATCTGTTTCTCCACCCCTCCCTCTTCTCTCTCTCTCTCTCTCTCTCTCTCTCTCTCTCTGTCTCTCCCCTTTCCACAGCCATGGCTTGAATGGTTGAAGCAATTTGGGTGTGTGTTTTTTTTCCTCATAAGCCTACAGAAAGCTAACTATTTAAACTAAGTGCATGCTTAATTCTGATTTTTAAATTTTTAAGTAAAAAAACATTGCTGAGCAATATCAGTAAAGTGACTGAAAAAAAAAAATCCAGATAGAAAAATGTAAGAAAGAGCCTGACCAGGCAGTGGCACAGTGGATAGAGCGTCGGACTGGGATACGGAGGACCCAGGTTCCAGACCCTGAGGTCATCAGCTTGAGCACGGATTCATCTGGTTTGAGCAAAGCTCACCAGCTTGTACCCAAGGTCGCTGGCTCCAGCAAGGGGTTACTCAGTCTGCTGTAGCCCCACGGTCAAGGCACATATGAGAAAGCAATCAATGAACAACTAAAGTGCCACAATAAAAAACTGATGATTGATGCTTCTCATTTTTCTGCGTTCCTGTCTGTCTGTCCCTATCTATCCCTCTCTCTGACTCTCACTCTGTCTCTGTAAAAAAACAAAAACCAAACAAATAAAAAAAAATAAGACAGAATTTATGACAGTGAATGTAGATTTTTTTAAATTAATTTAATGTAAAAGGTAGCAGAAAGGGCAATAGTCTAAGGAGGTTATAGAATAGAAAATCAACATTTTATAGGAAAGAAAACTTAGGAAAAATACTAGTCTAAGAAATGTAAAATAAAATTTATAAGCTATAATATCAGATACATTAATTAAATTAATAATTATAAGTAATATAATAAATAAGGTAATTATAGATAAAACAAGATTTGAGGAGAGTATGGGGTTACTATCATTGAATTTAAAAGGTTAACAATTATAATAATAGAAAACATTTTCTGAGCAAAAGTTGTGCTAAAACTTCCATGCATCACTCTAACTCCCTGAAATAGCCCTGGCAAATATATTTCACTATTCTCATTTTAGGGTTGAGGAAATTGAGTCTAGAAAACTTTTATTCCAAAAAACTGAGAAAATTGTTCTCAGTCAGTGGGTTTTAACTAAGGATGGTTTTTCCCTCCCAGGGAAAATTTGTTAAAGTCTGGAGATATTTTGTGATAACTGAGGGGCCACATGTTACTGGTATTTTGAGGGCAGAGATCATGAATGCTGCAAAACATCCTACAGGATACAAGAACAGTCCCTTCAACTAAAAATTATTTATATGTGGCCCCAAATGACAATAGGCTGACGTTGAGCAGCCCTAATCTAAATTATTCCTAGAAAGATTGGAAAAGTGTTGAAAATGTATAAGAAAAGAGCCTCAGAGATTGGATCTAGCCATGATAACTTACTTACCCTGAGGGTTGTTCACAAATGTGCTGACTCAAAGAGGAAAAATGGAAACCCACAGACAGATTAAAATCTGAAAGAAAACCATGCATTAATTTTAAGTAGCAAAATAAAGACATGGCAATAGATGGAGAAAAATGGTGCTGTCAAGGGTAATTGAGAAAATAAAAGGGTAGCTTAAGGAAAATGTAATTCTGTGGATACAATCCAACAGTTAAAAAATGAAATTTATGACTATTGGACATAGGAGGTCACTACACTTTAAAATAGAAAGTAGGCTGTCTTATCAGACAGGAAGGATGGTAGAGTAAAATTGAGGGAGTTCATACTTGATTCTTTCTATTTCTTTTTTTTTTTTTTTTTTTGTATTTTTCCGACGTTGGAAATGGGGAGGCAGTCAGACAGACTCCTGCATGCGCCCGACCGGGATCCACCGGCATGCCTACCAGGGGGCGATACTCTGCCCATTTGGGGCGTTGCTCTACCTCAATCAGAGCCATTCTAGCACCTGAGGCAGAGGCCACAGAGCCATCCTTAGCGCCTGGGCAAACTTTGCTCCAATGGAGCCTTGGCTGCGGGAGGGGAAGAGAGAGTCAGAGAGGAAGGAGAAGGGGGAGGGTGGAGAAGCAGATGGGTGCTTCTCCTGTGTGCCCTGGCCGGGAATCAAACCTGGGACTCCTGCACACCAGGCCGATGCTCTACCACTGAGCCAACCGGCCAGGGCTTGATTCTTTCTATTTCTTTAGAGAATAAAGATTCTAGAATTCTGCAAAAATAAACAGAGAAAAGATTAGGTGAAGCCTAAAGAATAATGAATATTAGGAAGAGCTATGTAGGTAAAACAAAAAGAAAAAAATTTAGAATAAGTAAATTGTGATAAGCCAAAGTTTGAGGGTCTAACTGAGTATAAGTTGCTTAAGAATATATATATATATATATAAAGAAAAGAAAAAAAAAGTTGTAGAATTTTTGCTACTGGCCATTTAAAATAACAAAAAACATACTTCACCTCATACCATAACTGTTTCATACACTGGACAATAAATAGTGCTCACATATGATCCTCAGAATAGAAAAACAAATGAGTGAGCTTTAAATTCACTTTGGCTTTCCCTCTGGTAAAACATTCTGGTTTATAGTGGAACAGGAGCTGGAAGGAGCTTTAATTCTTTGATGACTTTGTGAAGAAAATCCCATAGAAAGTTTGTGAATTTGAAGAAACAAAGATCAGAATTTGGGGATCAAAGTGACTAGAAATTGTGAAACAGAGATGGAAGCTATAGAAGTAAAAGGAAGAAAACAAGGAGAAGGGAGAAAGAAGGAAGGGAGGTCTGGGAGAAGGGAGAATAAAAAGATGCAAAAAGTAAAGATAAAAAGAAAAGGCGGAAGTTGTCCAGAAATTTGAATAAATTTCATTGACTATAAGTTAAGTACTAGATTATACATGTATAGATATGTAGGGAATTGCCCAGGAAGCGGACAAGGGATTTGGGGATGATAAAATCTTTCTACACCTCAATGTGGGGTTGATTACAAAAATGTACATATTTGTCAGAACTCATCAAACTATTCAATTAAAATATGTTTTTTCAGTTAATGTATATTATACTCCAAGAAAGTTGATTTAAAAAGAGAGAGAGATAATTCAATTGTGTTGAAAATGAGAGGATGGCCCTGCCACAGCAAACAGGATTCTATTAAAAGCTTCATATATCCCATTGTCAAGAATAGAAGCTACTTCTAAGGTGTTCAAATCATTAACAACAGGTGAGGGAATGTAGTGGTAGAGACAAGCAAATATCACATGGCTACAGATAAGATTATATGTCTATGACATATTCTTCCTATAAATGAATGAATGAAGTTAACATGACCAACTGATCTACTTGGCTATCTACATTAAATGCAATGGACAGAGAAGTTCATTGAACAGATAGATACCCAGATACCACAGGAACGCAGAGCAATATTCACACTGTGGGAAAGTCTCCAAAACAAATGACACAGTTTTTGGAACTAGAAGGGGAAATGTCCAGATTAACAGAGAATTCAAAGATGTATCAGGCAATCACAATTAAAACTTAGGCTACCAATTTGAACAAATAAATTGTAAAAAAAAAAAATTCTGCTACAGAACAATTGGTGAAAAATTAAATCTATTAGATAATATTAAGGAATTATTGTATTTAGCTGTGAAAATAGTATCATAATTAAGTTAAAAATATTTATCTAAAGAGACATATACTTAAATATTTACATATAAAATTATGTGTTATCTGGGACTTGATTAAATATAATCAGGATGGGGAGAAAAGGATAGGAACAGGATTGGTTATATATTGATGGATACATTGAGTTATTATATTATTATCCCTAGTTTTTATACTTAAACTTTGTCCACAATATAATGAAAACAAAGGTACAGGGAAAATTGATGACCGTAATAGCTCTGGAAGATTCAGTGGAAATAGGCTGTGTGAAAAAGAATAGCCGATACAGCTAACTGTGTGGTCAATATCTATTTGCCCCACTCCATTTTTTTTGTTTTGTTTTGTTTGGTACATTAATCAGAACAGGTTATGCTGCACTAACAGACCTGAAATCTAAGCTTAACAAAAGTTCACTTCTTATTCATGCCATACGTCCCACAAGGGCTGGCAAAGGGGACCCAGCTGATAAAGGCTTCACCCTCTTACAAGTGTACTCTCTGAAACACACAACCTCTGGATGACCCTAGGAGGTGAGGCAAGATAAGAGAAACTTAAATGTACTTTTGACTCTCTCATTTAAATGTGATATATGTAACTTTTGCTTACATTTCATTGGCTCAAACCGATCCCATTGTCTTACCGAATTAGAAAGGAGGCTGAAGAGTGCAAGATTTATTACACCCAGACCGACAGAATGATCAGATAAGGCATGTACTGATAATACTTACCAACAGAATCACAGTCTTTTTGTTCTGACTGGGAATGTGCCAGTTTTAAGTATAATGTATTCCAGACTTCCAGGCATTGATTGGCCATATGACATGAACCTGGCAAATGAGATGTAAGTGGAAGTTTCCTCCAGGAAAAGACTATTCAAGGAGACAAACTCAGCATGATTCCTTTGCCCTCCACACTCTCTTATTCTTCATACCAGGACATGGGTATGGGCCTGATAGCATTGTAACCATGACAACAAGTACCATATATTCAAGATAGTGGAACAGGAGCTGGAAGGAGCTTTAATTCTTTGATGACTTTGTGAATAGCCAAAATATCCCTAATTTGTCACTTCCAGACTACTTTATAGATGTCTTACTACAGACAGACAGATAGATGGATAATTACATAGAGAGATTAGAGAGACAGACAGACAGAACATCCAGCCTTTATTAAACCATTATGCATAGACTTTTGCTATATGTTTTTGCTATATGTAGGCAATCTCAGTCTCAAATAATACACAAAGATTTTCCTAGATTCAAAAGAGAAGAGAATGATTCTCACTGGTTTCCTTTTTAGTTAAATAATTAAGTTATAAGAAATTACAATTTAACAAGAAATTAATAACACAGGTATTTGGAGGCCTGACCTGTGGTGGCACAGTGGGATAAAACGTCGACCTGGAACACTGAGGTTGCCAGTTCGAAACCTTGGGCTTGCCTGGTCAAGGCACATATGGGAGTTGATGCTTCCTGCTCCTCCCCCTTCTCTCTCTCTCTCTCTCTCTCCCCTCTCTCTAAAAAATCAATAAATAAAACATAAAAAAAACCACACAGGTATTTGGAGAAGGATAACTACATGGTCATTTGGGGACAAGGTCTCCTACAGATGATGAGGTAGGGAGGAGGTACAGGATGCAAGAACTTTCTGCTTCCTGAGGGAATGACAGGACAACAGGAAGCAGGGAGGTCATCGGAATGTCAGAGAGTGCTCACACAGGATTCCAGTATCATCTCACTAACCACTGCAAGGCAGCATGTTTTCATTATACCTGGGGCTGTTGAATGATGGCTTTGTAGATGGGACCCTCAGGGTTTATAGCCTATTGATGAATGAGTATCCTGTTCAATAGCCTCTCTGGTTTATCTCCCTCATCAAAGCTGGGAGATGCTTATCAAACTAAACAGATAGATTGCTGACACTTCTAATAAGAATGCAATTTTTATACATAATACTTATATATTTTGAACATAGGTAACTCAGATTCTCATTAACATTCAGCGATCTTGAGAAAATTATAGCCCTTACAAGGCAACTTAATAGGGAAAGGAAGCCCAGAACACAAGCTCAGGGTTTTTCCTTAAACCTTTCTTGACAACTAAAAACAATTAGGAACACATAAAGTATTTTCAAAAGGATATTACACTGTATTACTACATACTAGCAACAAACAATTGGAAACAAAAACCAGGAAAAGAATTGCCTTCATAATAGCATAAAAAAATGAAATACTAAGTAATACATTTAATAATGGAAATGTAATACCTATATCAGGGGTTGAAAAACTATGGCTTGTGAGCTATATGTGACTCTTTTGATGGCTACATCTGGCTCACAGACAAATCTTTAATAAAAAAAAAATAATAACATTAAAAATATAAAACATTCTCATGTATTACAATTCATTCATTTCCTACCGCTCATGTTCATGGTTGCGGGTGGCTGGAGCCAATACAGCTGTCCTCTGGAACAATACCAAATTTTTATTGGATAATGCGTAAGGTACACGGGTTGTTGTGAGGTCAGGAAGTAAACTTTCCTCCTTTTAAGCAAGTAGTCAGCTAGCTAATTGCAGAAACCCTTTTGACAAAGAAGATGGATAAAAGAAAAAAAGATGAGGAGTAGCGTACTTTTCAGCAAGAATGGACAGAGGAATTCACCTTTGTGGAGAGAGCAGGTTCTGCAGTGTGTCTAATATGCAATGATAAAATTGCATTGATGAAACGGTCAAATAGAAAGCGGCACTTCGACACACACCATACTACATTTGCATCGAAATATCCAGCAGGGGACAGCAGGAAGAAAGCATGTCAAGAGCTACTGTGCAGAGTGCAAGCTAGTCAGAAGCAACTCCATATTTAGACCCAACAGGGTGACTGGAATTCGGCTAGCTTTGCTGGTTCTTTAGCAATTGTGAGAAACAGAAAGCCATTCACAGATGGGGAGTATGCCAAAACATTCATGCTTGATGTTGCCAATGAACTTTTTGATGACTTTTCGGATAAAGACAAGATAATCAAATGAATAAAAGACATGCCTCTGTCAGCAAGAACTGTTCACGATCATACCATCATCAAATCAAATTAAGGCAACACAAGTGAAGGACATAAATGCAGCACCATTCTTTTCTCTCGCTTTGGATGAGTCAACAGACATAAGCCATTTATCTCGGTTCAGTGTGATTGCAAAGTATGCTGTCGGTGACACACTACATGAGGAAAGTCTTGCTGTTTTGCCTATGAAAGAGACAACAAGAGGGTAGGATTTATTCAAGTCTTTCACTGAGTTGACTAAAGAAAAAAATCTCCCAATGGATAAACTTATTTCAGCAGGGAAAAACAGGATTCGTAGCACTTCTTCATGAACATGAAAAGAGACCCATCCTAAGTTTTCACTGCATCCTACATCAGGAGGCGCTTTGTGCTCAGATGTGTGGCGAGCAGCTTGGTGAGGTGATGTCGCTGGTCATTTGGATGTTCAACTTTATTGTTGCCCCAGCTTTAAATGATCGCCAGTTTAAAATACTGCTGGATGAAGTTGGAAATAATTATCCTGGTCTGCTTCTGCACAGCAGTGTGTATTGGTTGTCAAGAGGGAAGGTGCTCAGCCATTTCGTGGCTTGTCTGAGCAAAATCTGGAGTCTTCTTGAAATGAAAAACATCGAGCATCCTGAGTTAGCTAACACTGAGTGGCTCCTGAAGTTCTACTATCTCATGGACATGACTGAACATCTAAACCAGCTCAATGTGAAAATGCAAGGCATTGGAAATACAGTCTTATCCCCTCAACAAGCAGTGTTTGCATTTGAAAACAAACTGGAACTCTTCATTGCCAACATTGAAACAGGTCATTTACTACACTTTGAAAAACTGGGAGAGTTTAAAGATGCATGCACAGCAAGTGACCCTGCTCAACATCTTGATCTCCAGCAGCTAGCGGGCTTCACATCTAATCTTCGGTCATTCAAAGCGCGCTTTGGAGAATTTCATGAATGCACTCGTCTTTTTAAGTTCATCACCCATCCACATGAGTGTGCAGTGGACAGCACCAACCTGAGTTACATCTCCGGTGTCTCTGTCAGAGATTTTGAGCTACAAACTGCTGACCTGAAGGCCTCAGACCTGTGGGTGAATAAGTTCAAGTCACTGAATGAAGATTTGGAAAGACTTGCACAACAGCAAGCAGAGTTGGCAAGCAAACACAAGTGGGGAAAAATGAAAAAACTTCAACCCGTGGACCAGCTGATTGTTAAAACTTGGAACGCGCCTGACCTGTGGTGGCGCAGTGGATAAAGCGTCGACCTGAAAATGCTGAGGTCACCGGTTCAAAACCCTGGGCTTGCCTGGTCAAGGCACATATGGGAGTTGATGCTTCCAGCTCCTCCCCACCTTCTCTCTCTGTCTCTCTCTCCTCTCTCTCTCTCTCTCTCTCTCTCTCTCTCTCCCTTTCTCTCTCCTCTCTAAAATGAATAAAAAAAAAAAAACTTGGAACATGCTTCCTGTCACATACCACACACTACAGTGTGTGAGTATTGCTGTACTGACAATGTTTGGCTCTACGTATGCATGTGAGCAGTCTTTCTCACATCTAAAGAACATTAAGACCAACCTATGATCACGTTTAACGGATGGGAGTCCCAACACCTGCATGAAGCTTAACCTCACCATGTATCAACCAGACTACAAAGCCATCAGCAAAACCATGCAGCACCAGAAGTCACATTAATGGTAAGAAATACTTCATTTATCATTGGTTAGCAACAGCATAACAACGTTATTAAAAAGAATTCAGAGACTTATTGTACTTTAAAAGTGTTGGTCTTAGGCCCTGGCTGGTTGGCTCAGTGGTAGAGCATCACGCTGGCGTGCGGAAGTCCCGGGTTCGATTCCCGGCCAGGACACACAGGAGAGGCGCCCATCTGCTTCTCCACCCCTCCCCCTCTCCTTCCTCTCTGTCTCTCTCTTCCCCTCCCGCAGCTGAGGCTCCATTGGAGCAAAAAAGATAGCCCAGGCGCTGGGGATGGCTCCTTGTCCTCTGCCCCAGGCGCTTGAGTGGCTCTGGTTGCGACAGAGTGACGCCTTGGATGGGCAGAGCATCGCCCCCTGGTGGGCGTGCTGGGTGGATCCCAGTCGGGCGCATGCGGGAGTCTGTCTGACTGTCTCCCCGTTTCCAGCTTCAGAAAAATACAAAAAAAAAGAAAAGTGTTGGTCTTACATAAAATGCACACATTTACTTGTATTTAGTGTTAAACATATTGTTATAATTGTTCTATTTTATTATTAACAGTTGTTAATCTCTTACTTAACCTAATTTATAAATTAAACCTTGCCATGGGTATGTATGTCTAGAAAATAACACAGTCTATATAGGTTTCCATACTATCCGTGGTTTCAGTCATCCACTGGGGGTCTTGGAATGGATTCCTCGTGGATAAGGGGAACTACTATAATTCTACTCATAGGTATCTCCCCAAAAGAAATAGAAACATTAGTCTATAAAATTATTTGTACATGAATGCTCAAAGAAGCATTATTCAAAGAGACAAAAAAAATTCAAAATAATCCAAATATCCATAAATAAGTGAATGGATAAAAAGAACGTGACATATTTGTAAAATGGAATAGTATACAGCATTAAAAATAAACAACTATGTATACATATTATAACATGAATAAATCTCAAAAACATATCAATAAAAAGAAATCAGACATAAAAAACTTCATATTGTATGATACCATTTATACAAAATTTGTATAAAGAGAAAGTCTATCAGAGATGGCCTAGGGTTGGGGCTGACTACAAAGAAACATAGGAAACTTCAGTGTGGTAGAAATATTCTAAAATGGATTGTGATGTTGATTATACAGCTCTAATAAAAATATCAAAAAGTACTGTACTACATACTTACAATGGAAGAATTCTATGGTATGTAAACTATATCTCAATAAAGGCAATTTACTTTATATTTTTTAATAAAGCCATTTTAGAAGAAGAAAAGGAAAGAGAAGGATAAAAAGGAAGAGAAAGAAGAGAAAAGGCCAAGGGGAGACATATTGGTAATTTGAATGGAGAAAGAATTAAATTTATTTTGTGCTGTCCCAGTGCAAAGAACTAGGACAAAATGAACAAAAGTGAAAAAAGGTAGGTTTTATTTGATATAAAGAAAAATTTTGCTCATCATGCTCTTCAAAAATAAAAATAGCCTGCATTATAAGATTATATCTCATCCCTGGAAGGTAAGTACTCTCTGCAAAGAACACTATAAAATCATATTAGGAAGAAAACTGAGGTACACTTTAGCCTTCCTAAGTTATGATTTTATACATCCAAACTTTAACAAAGTTATATACACACAATTTCTGATTTTGGCATCCTAAAATGGCTATATATTTGAATAAAAGTGATTTTAGAGGAAATGTGTATAATTCAATGGAATGTAATCTGGGTACTCCCCTGCCTTAATTCAATCTGCCTGCAGGCTAAACTAACCCGTTTAGAACAAGTTTGACAATTCTGATCTCAGTTTTACAATAAGGTAAGAAATCCTTGATTATTAATTCACAGGTGATAATGATCGTACATGGATCTTAAACAGGGGAATCAGTTAAATAATTGTTCTATAAAAGGGAGAATGAATTAGTACTGATGAAATAAATTTTTCAAGCACCTAGTATAAGAAAGTCCTGTTTAAGTGTTGCAAGGCCTCTCAAGAATTTCACAGTCTAGTGAACAATAGAATATATAATTATAGCACAGAATAAATGTTTTTAAATGAAATTAAGAGTTACAAATAAGATATTAGAAGTTTAATAGAAGAAGCCTATCAATGAAAAAAATAAATCAATAAAAGATCCAAGAAACTCCAAACTGAAAGAAATATTTTCAAATGTTTGTTCAATTAATGTGGATAAAATTAAAATTGGTTACCCGGATAAAAATACAAGTCCTCTAATCTCACAGAACATTTATAATTAGAAGTCACACCATGAAATATTTAGTCATTTCAAGTTCAACTTAGAAGAAATGTTTTTCAATTGAGTTTCTGGAACATAAACCATTCTACTTTCTGGTGGGAAACATAGATGACTATATAAGTTGAATATAAAATTCATGAACATCTGGAAGCCTGCTAATTGTAGACAGAATGTCACATAAAACAAGAAATCAAAGAACTTCTTTCTGGCTCATATGTCTTTAGGAGGGAGAAATCACTTTCCTTGGCACAAGTACACTGCATAATTGACAAAATGTTGAGATGGCACATTTTACCATATGTGCTTCCTTGGATCTAATCAAGTTCCATGAACGTTGGAGTCATAAACTTTACATTTGGTCTAGGGCAGTATATGATAAATTCTTAAATCAGTGGTAATAAAAGAGGTAGAGCAGAAGTTTAAATACAGCAAACAGACAGGAAACTGAACTGTCTCAGCCAATTGGGATAGAGTAAATTCTTGCTAAAAGAAACTCAACTCTAAGTGCATTGAGGACAGGTCCCCAAAATGTTGAGAGAAATATCACTTTTATTACAACAGTGCACAAACCCACATCTAGTCTTTAGACATGTTTTAATCATCCACGAAAGAGTTTTCTCCCCTAGAATTAAGCCAACATTTAAAAACTGGGAAATTTTCTATGGAAATACGTATTTCTGCTCTCTCTTAGAAATAAGAGCTGATCATTTCTCCTCAGCTACCGCCCACTGGTGTGCATAACAGCTTCCATTTTGAGGGGAGAGGGGATGTGCTTGCTCTCCACTTCACACCATCTCCCAAATCCCTGATTATCACCACTTCTCACACAATGAACATGTGTATCTAGGTCTTTGTTACCCTTTTATTTAGTCTCCTTGGTCCTTGGAGTCACTTGAAATCATATCCCTGCATCAGAAAAGAGATATCTAAGTTACAATCACCCTTTTTGTCCTGTTTTTGATGACTCAGAGCTTCCTTGTTACTGAATGTCTGAAGTCCAGAGAAAGGCTTTCCCTGGTCACTGAATGCCATCACACTCACTGATCACCTACATTGGCTGGTCCTTCTCTATATCCCCTGGGGCTTGGGGATGATGGTCACATTCCTGTGTCTGCAACCTCCCTGAGTTGAAATATAGACTAGGGAGTCAGGGAAACAAAAGTAAAAATTCAACTTTGTTATTGATATACTGAACTGAAGAACATGGTTTGGATCAACAGCCAAATGTACCTCCTCATATATTGATCCTCATTTGAACTTAACCCCATCCAAAACTGCAGACCTTTCTATTTCAGGGACAGAACCTGCCCTGGTAAACTTCCCTATAGTGTGTGCTCAGGCTGACTCCAAAATAGGAAAAGCCAGAATGAGCAAAACTGATCGTGCTCAACACCTTTTCACAAATTCATCTATTCCAGATGTCACCGCTTGAATCTTGGTTAGAAATAAGATATGTGGGAAAAGAGACTTTTTCATATTGTTCCTTTGGATAACTAGAATACATATTATTTCCTTTTTATGGAAATATAAGGAGTAGGGAATAAGAATACCATACATATTACACATGCCTCTGTTTTCTGTTCCCTTCACCCATTTGGTTTATCAATTGATGATCTGTGAAGGGTTCACCTCATCCCTCAGGGAAGGAGTGAGCTTGAGGACACTCCTCCCCCTTGTTCAGAAGGATCTTCTCCAAATACCAACCACTGTTCCACTGTGGCCAGTTCTGCCTTTTCTATGAAGGAAATGAATTGAGTGAGAATACTACATTAAGTAAATACTCCAAAGCTCTACCATAACTTGGACTAAAACTTTACTCCCTACTGTGTTTCCCACTCTAATTTGGGTTCAGTTCCACTAATCCTCATAGCTCACTAAAGATTACACAATGAAATCAAACAGAAGCTTAACTCTTCTCTAATAATACAGTGAGAATAATATAAAAATGGCTCAGATTTGAATACAAATACTGTATTCTCTCATTATGGAGTTCAGAGAAAGAAATTAAGGCCCCAAATGTTAAGTCATTGGGCTTTTAAATTAGAATCCATCAATCAATATTAAAATATCTTTTTCTCAACAACTTTCTGTATTCTCTAGAAAAGTCCTGACTGGTTGGGTTGTAGTCTAATCTGTGTTCTATGAGAATGACTATGGTCCCTTCATGACATCAAAAGTTAAATTCCTTTGCCTATGGACTCCATTATTAAAAAAGTATAAGTAATTAATAGGCTACATAAAATTATTAAAATCTCAGTTTAAATAAAAAAGCTAATCCTAGCTCCAAAGTGATTATCCCCAGAAAAAACTAAAAAAGAGTATTGGCCCCCCAAACCAGTATATAGTATTCCCAAAGACAGTAGCAGAGGCTTGGTATTACCTGAAAAAAGGAAGGTAAATGCAGAATAACTTAATTTCTGCTACACCAAACTCCCAGCTCGTCAGCATCACTTGTCCATGGTCCAAAACCAATGAATTGTGATGTCTGCGTAAGAAGGTTATTTTTAAAGAGTATGAAGGGGAAGAGAATTCACTTTTGCATTCTCTATTCTCAGTCAGGCAGTAGAAGAAACTCCTGGCAACATTTCAAAAATTGTAGTGGTCTCAGACTCAGTTACCAGGCCTTATTGAAGTTTTTAAAATCCCATTCAGCATATTAAAAACGTTCTGATTTTATTTCCTGGCCCACCTCTGTCCCTAGTGCTGCATTTAAAAAGATTGGTCCAGGCAGCAGACCTGTTCCACAGGGACTATTGCCACTTGCTCTGGAATGCTCTAGGCCTGTTAGACTTGCCCATAGGGAAGCTTTCCATATTACCCTCACCTTGTTTCTGCTGGACCATCACCCTCACCAGGTCCTGCCTTTCCTTAGCTTTTGAATGTTCTAAACTTGGAGCAACACCTCTTTCTGCAACATATTTTTCTGTTTAATTTTTATATGCTCTTCTTTTACTCCAAGAATGCTCCAAATAGATTAACTTTTAAATTGATTCCCTTCTCAACCACATATATGGCTAGTCACAAGATTTGAGTATCTGCTTTATTTTTAACTTCATTTTTAAGCCCAATTATTTGCTTTTCTGACATGATTTTTCTCTAGGCTGTATCTTGTCCTATCATGAAAAATATAGTCAGTGAGTTCTGGTACTGCTCAAAACATTTATTTTTCAAACAAATATGTCCACCTTTGCCTCCTGAGTTCAATCACCCCAATCACTATCCTATAATACCAGTGTCCAACCTAGGCTGGATTAGATCTATTATTGTATTTCTCTTTCAAGGTATATGCACTTTTCTTCTAACCTTTACAAGTTTCATTCCCTTGGAAGAGTGTCAATCTCTTTATTCCCATGTACAATAATTGTGTAACCTTGAAGTCAGTACTTCTTTTTAGACTGATTTTTCAATTATTTCTGTTCAAATATATCCATGTATTCTGTAACCATATGGCTGGTTCTCATTAAAGACTCCCTACTTACAACATCAAGAGGACATTTATCAAGAGTTTGTTACATCTGGGATCCCTCAGTATAGCAATTTCATTACACTGTGATCCTGCTAATAGGCTACCACTGTATTTCTTTAAGCCCTAATCGCCCTCTCTAATCTTAATGTAATTGGAAAAAAAAAATCCCTCCATTATAATCCCACTTTCAAAAGCAATGAAGTTGAGTCTTATTTTTTTATTTTTACTTTTTTTTTTATTTTGGGTCATATCTAGCTAGGCAGACCACTAAGATTTTAATCATTTTCTTAAGACCATGTCTCTATTCCTCCAATTTAATTTGCCTGTTCTATTTCATTTTTCTTATGATTTTCCCCCAAATTTGTATTCTAATAATAAAACCAAAGCATATTTTTAAACCAGATTATTCTTGAATTCTAAATAAAGCCATTGCAGAAAGTGTATAAAGTACAAACTATATTCATTTCCTCTTTAGATTTTTTTGCACTATACACTATATACTAAGAGTATCTATTCGTTTTTGTTCTTTAGTATATTTCTGCAACCTACATGAGTCCATGATGTGGAATGAGAGTAGAAAGTTCTCAGTGCACAATCCATGTGATTCTGAGCAGTTAGCTCCTCCACAGTTTCTTCCCTTGGTGCAGAACATAGTTCACATAAATAGAAATGGAATTTGGGGCAGCTGATCAAGGACTGCATTTGTATGCCAGCATAAAATTTATACGAGTTATTTGTAGCCTACATGGACTCAAGCTGTCTTTGCAACTTAGACCTGGCTGAGAAATACAATAAAAGCAGCATGAGTATCCACCCACCAATGCTTACTAAGATGTATGCTGAAGCTCTGCCTGGTTTGATGTGAGCCTTAACAAAGAGTAAAAGTTCTCTTTTTCTGGGATAGGAATAAGCACTAGACCTGAGATGCCTGGCGTTTTAGCCTTCTATTCAACTGGCGTATCAATGAAAACTTGAGGAAATTTATGGGTTAGTTGTATCCATTTCTGGAGAGACCAGACTAGAGGTGAAAGTTGCAGAGAAAGATACACTGGTTCTTCATAACCCTCTAATATCCAAGTGATAAATGATTTTCACCCAGTAAGCTAGACAAATTATTCCTTCATAAAAACAAAGTTTACACCCTACAAGGATTATCTTAAAATAATATATATTTTTTAATTAAATGATACCTTAAGAAAGTGAAAATGCCAGCTATACACTGCGGGGAGGAGGGGGCACATCTGCAGACGTAAAACTCAATGATCTGTGCCAAGTAGACATATTAGAACTCCAATAAAACAATAAGAAAAAAGCAAATAACCCAATGGGAAAATAAAAAAAAGACAGGAATAGGGATTCCACTGAATAGGAAAAACATATTGTCAATAAATTAAAGAGTTGTCTAATCTCATTAATAATCACAGTCTTCAAATCTAAGCTACAGCAAGGTATCATTTTTATATTCACTCAATAAGCAAAAATCAATAAATCTAACCTAACTAGAGAGTATGGGAACCAATAAGATTTTTTACAGAGTAACCTCAGCAACATGGCAGAATACAATGTTCCCAGCCCATGTCCTCCCACAGAAATAAATATTTGACAGTTATCCCATGGACAAAATGCCTTTCTGGGAGCTTCGAAACCCAAGTAAGAGGTTTAGAAACACTGATGGAGCCCAAGACTGAAGAGAGCTGCTTTAAGATGGCAGACTCAACCCTGATGTCAGACTGAGGCTCTCCCACAGACTAGAAATAGCCCCATCTCCCATGGAACCATCTCCCTGTGGAACCAGCTGTGGTCCCACTTGTCCACCATCCCTCCCTTTCTGCCAAGGGACCTAGGAGGAGACCTACCAGCCATGGACCTGACTGCTGTCCCTAAGCAGCTCTGTGACCTAGCTCCAGCCTATTTTACCACGGTCCAGAGTCAGTCCTGCCTATCCAGTTCCCGGTCCAGTGACCCAACAAGTGTGTGCTCAGTAACCCAGTAGAAGCCACACCCACTGGCCCCATGGTAACAGGGCTGCCAAATAGTCATATTTTTAAATGTGAACATTTACATACTAGAAATCCAGAAATTCCACTTTATGAATAGTACCAGTAAATAACTATCTTATAACTTTATACCAAGTAAGATGTCAAGAGTTTTCAAATCAGATTTGTTCGTTATATTAAACACAAAACATGTAAAATGCTCACAACAAGTGAATATACAAATTGTGGTGAATTTTCATGGGATATGCAGCAATGAAAACAGGTGAGCTCTATCTAGCTCATGCAAAAATGAAAATATCAGTAGAATAATATGAGTGAAATAAACCCCAGAAGACTATGGATGGTGTACTTTCAGGCGGTCGTGCTTTGGAATAAAATTTTAAAAAACTAAAATTAAGTAATATATGGTTTAGAAATATTATATATAGTAAAATATAAATATATAGTTCAAGTGATATAATTCCTATATAATAATTATATTATATAGGAATTATATCAATTATAGGATAATAATTCCTATATAATAATTCTACATGCCTGTAGAAACACATGTGGTATCAGCTGAAATAATGCTGGTATTAAATGATTCACTGAAAAATATAGCAGACTATATTTCCCTTATTACCAAAATATTCTACTGAATTTTCTATCTGCAGACCTTTTTTTTTTTCTTTTTTATTTTTTTCGCAGACCTTTAAATAAACATATTAAAAATACTATTAGCCTGACCTATGGTGGTGCAGTGGATAAAGTGTCAACCTGGAAATGCTGAGGTCGCCGGTTCGAAACCCTGGGCTTGCCTGGTCAAGGCACATATGGGAGTTGTGGTTCCAGCTCCTCCCCCTTCTCTCTCTCTCTCTCTCTCTCTCTCTCTCTCTCTCTCTCTCCTCTCTAAAAATGAATAAGTAAAAATAAAATTAAAAAAAAATACTATTAATTTTTTTGTGTGTCCCTGGTCAAGTGGCTCAGTGCATAGAGTGTTGTCCTGGTGCACCAATGTCACACATTCAATCCCTGGTCAGGACACATATAAGAAGCAATCGATAAATGCACAACTAAGTGGAACAATGAATTGATACTTATCTCTCTCTCTTTCTCTCTCTCTCTTTTCCTTTCTGCCTCCCCTCAAATCAATGAGAAATATTTTTAAAAGGTTTTTTGCTATGGTGTAGCTTTGTGTAACTAGTAAAACTGGAAAAACTATAAACAATAGCTTTGTTCCTCAAAAGTCTTGATGTTAGAAAAATGAAACTTTAAAAACAAGTACAGCCTGACCAGGCGGTGGCGCAGTGGATAGAGCATTGGACTGGGATGCAGAGGACCCACATTCGAGACCCCGAGGTCACCAGCTTGAGCCCGGGCTCATCTAGTTTGAGCAAAACTCACCAGCTTGGACCCAAGGTCGCTGGCTCAAGCAAGGGGTCACTCGGTCTTCTGAAGGCCCACGGTCAAGGCACATATGAGAAAGCAATCAATGAACAACTAAGATGTTGCAACAAGAAACTGATGATTGATGCTTTTCATCTCTCTCCATTCCTGTCTGTCTGTCCCTATCTATCCCTCTCACTCACTCTCGCTCTGTCGCTGTAAAAAATAAATGAATAAATAAATAATAAATAAATAAATAAAAACAAGTACATAAAAATGATAGAATTTTTAAAAATAAAATTTGGAAGGTCTGCTTCTAATAATGGAAGACTAGATAATATGGACCAGTTTTTTTGCTAAAAGAAAATAAGACTTTGGACAAAATAAAACAAAGTCTGTGCAATGGCATCAAAGAACTCCTAAGGCAGTGATGATCCATGGACACTGGTAGGATTCAGCTAGTTCGCATCAGTTCAGCAGAGCTGATACTTAATTTTTTGTTGAGTTCAGCAAACCATTTGTTAAAATGGCACTTGTAATCAGGGTTCTCTCTAAGGTGGCCAACTAGGCAGCCGCCCAATGTGTAAATCACAAATTTATATTCCTTACTTGTTTTTAGCATGCATCTGCACAACAGCACATTCTAAGTGCTTATAGGAATGTTCATTCCATCCATAGGTAAAAAAAAATTGCAAGTGAGGATTCCAATCAAGAATAAATATGGAAATACTTTAAATAACAGTTCTATTGTTTTTGTCAGGTATTAATATTTTTTCATTAATATTTTAAAACTCTTATAATTTAGTTTTGTATACCTCTTTTATTGTTATTTAAGTATTAAATGCATGAAATAATAAACTACCTTTTGGTATATCTTTTTTTTATACTTAAAATGGTCTTAAGAGCAGAGTTATTAAATTATTTGAATCCCACCACTGCTTATGGGAACAAGATCCAGATTAATAACTGGGACTTTGAGGGCTGCTTGTGTCCTAAGGGTGTTTGTCCATTTTAATAGAAAAGCCTGAGATGGTAAACAGAGCTTGCAGTACATTCATGAGCCTAAGAGGGTCAAAATTAGAAATCAGGAATCAAATAAGGGTCAAGAGGGGAGAGTAATCTGTTAAACCATCCAAACTTTGGACTGAAACCACAAAGTTTAACATCCTGGGAACAATTAAGAATTAGAAATAAGACAATGTTCAAACTGCCTGAAACCCAGTTTCATTGTTTTAACCCTTAATTGTATTAAAGTAACCTGGAATTGCTAGTGTCCCCAACTGCCTTCCAGAAACAAATATAAATCCTCTCTCACAGGAGATTTATCATAATCCTCAAATTAGACTCATAATTTTTGATAAGTAATATCCAGTGCTTGATGAAAAATAAATAAGCAAAATAGGAGATATTGTGTGTCTAAGTAACTTTAGGCAACACAGTGTTTCTAAAATCCAGAGAAATAATATATTATAGAAATAGTCACTCAGGGTTCCCTGAGACAAGAGCATTATGATAAATATGCCTAATATAAGAAAATAATTAGGGCCTGGCCAGGCGGTGGCGCAGTGGATAGAGCATCAGACTGGGACACAGAGGACCCAGGTTTGAAACCCCAAGGTTGCTGGCTTGAACACGGGCTCATCTGGTTCGAGCAAGGCTCACCAGCTTAAGCCCAAGGTCGCTGGCTCGAGCAAGGGGTCACTCGGTCTGATGTAGCCCCCCAGTCAAGGCACATATGAGAAAGCAATCAATGAACAACTAACATGCCTCAACAAAGAACTGATGCTTCTCATCTCTCTCCCTTTCTGTCTGTCTGTTCCTATCTGTCACACACACAAAAAAGAAAGTAATTAGGGTAAAGCAGATAACTAAAGCCATAACAAAAATAAGCCAAATGAAAATTCAGTATATGTCTAAACAATACTAAATATGGCTATAGAGAGAACTTGTGACATGGAAGAAAGGTCAGAACAAAATATCCTACCTATGGTTTGAAAAAAAAAAAGATGGAAGATATAGAAAGAAATGTGTTAACAACAAATGGCATATGGCAGAAAGCAGGGGTGGGATTCTGATACTCTAACAACCGGTACTCTGCCCTAACGACTGCTTTAAGTATAAAACAAATAATATACCGAAAGGTAGTTTATTATTTCATGCATTTAACACTTAAATAAGAACAATAAGGGATACACAAAACTAGATTGCGTTATAAGAAAGTTTTAAAATATTAATGAAAAAATATTAAATAATACCTGACAAATAAACAATAAAACTGTTACTTAAGATATTTCCAATGATAGCTGGTCACCCCCTGGTTGTTTGGCACTTTTTCTCTTTATGATATATGTTTGTTTGCTAAAGTAACAAATACAAAGGAATTAAAATGTAGTATTTCATCAAAGGTATAATGAGTTTTATGAAATGAATAAATATTACAATCATAGTTCCATCAAATATTTTCACCTATAGATGGAATAAACATTACTATGGGTACTTAGAACACACTGTTGCACAGATGAATGTTAAAAAAAAAAGAGTAAGGAATGTAAATTTGTGATTTCTACATTGGGCAGCTGCCCAGGCAGCCACCTTAGAGAGAACCCTGATCACAAGACCCATTTTAACAACCGGTTCGCGGAACGTAACAAAAAATTAGGTATCAGTTCTGCTGACTGGTGCGAACAGGCTGAATCCCACCATTGGTGGAAAGGTATTACATACATGTATTTAGAGGCCCAGAAGGAGAAAGAGAAAATGAAATATAAACAATATTTGAAAATTTGAAGAAGTAATGTCTGAGACGTGTCTAAAACTGATTAAAAAAAACAAACATGCCCTGGCCGGTTGGCTCAGCGGTAGAGCGTCGGCCTAGCGTGCGGAGGACCCGGGTTCGATTCCCGGCCAGGGCACATAGGAGAAGCGCCCATTTGCTTCTCCACCCCTCCGCTGCGCTTTCCTCTCTGTCTCTCTCTTCCCCTCCCGCAGCCAAGGCTCCATTGGAGCAAAGATGGCCCGGGCGCTGGGCATGGCTCTGTGGCCTCTGCCTCAGGCGCTAGAGTGGCTCTGGTCGCAATATGGCGACGCCCAGGATGGGCAGAGCATCGCCCCCTGGGGGGCAGAGCACCGCCCCTGGTGGGTGTGCCGGGTGGATCCCGGTCGGGCGCATGCGGGAGTCTGTCTGACTGTCTCTCCCTGTTTCCAGCTTCAGAAAAATGAAAAAAAAAAAAAAAAAAAAAAAAAAAAACAAACATGTTTGTCACTGATTCCAAAGGCACTATGAACCCTAAGCAGAATAATTACAAACAAACAAACAAAAAATTACATGTAGGTACATACTAGTCAACCTGGTGAAAACTTAAATTAGTGAGGCAATCTTAAAAATAACTGGAGAAAAAAAGAATAAGAGCCTCTTTAGTGGATAAGATTATTAACCAAAATTGATCGATAAGCAGCACTCATTCAATTTTTGTGCTACCATAAAAATTTCCAGAGTATAAATACCCTTCTATCACTAGGTGAGTCTACTTGACAAAAGTCAGTCAAGATGCTGATGTTCCCAGAGACAAGTCGGGTAAAAATACCATCTTAGCTTGCTTTGTCTGTGCACCATTTTATAATATGTATACACAAGAGAAAGCATAGTCTTTGGCTTCCTCCTTATATCTTATTTTCACTTTTTCTCCATCCAAAGTTTATCCATTTTTATAATTTTGACTATCAAAATCTATTTAGACTATTATATTTTCTTTATATTTGATAGCCTTTCATTCCTTGATGTGTCTTAAGAACCCCTATATGTTTCTCAGAACATTTCTTTATCTACTTTTTACTTTTTGTTTATTTCAACCCACAAAGAGTTTTTCAAATAATATCTAAGTCCTAGCGTGGTAGCTCATTTGGTTAGAGCGTTATCCCAGCATGCCAAGGTTGCAGTTCCGTCCCAGTCAGGGCACACACAAAATAAATCAGTGAACACATAAATAAGTGGAACAACAAATTGATATCATTCTCTCTCTCCCCTCTGTCCTCTCTCTCTAAAATGAATGAATGAATGAATGAATATCTAAGATGCTATGTGGAGTGACATTTCAGGTGAAGATCAGTAGTGCTGATATTATAGTTGGGAAAGAATCGTAAGAGAAGAATGGTAGCCTAAGTTCTTTAAGCCAACAAATATGGAAATAGCACCGAACAAGAATCAGAAAACCAAATTCTATTTCTACTGTTGTTCCTAAGTAACTTTAGGCAACTGTCTTAGCCTTTCTTGGCACATTTCCTCATCTGTTAAAGGATCTCTTCAGTCCCCTCAAATTAAAATATTCTATGATATAATACAGATCAGTATTCTTTAACAAAATATATGTGATGTATACTTCCTTCAAACTTTTCATTTGAGGTCATATCCTAAAATTCTAAAACATACATTTGAAATAAATATCAGCAAGTGCTAAAGGTAGAAGTCTGTGCCCATCAGAGTCTCCAACTCTCATTTCCTACATGATTGCCTGAATACATAAATAATATGTACTTGCTGTTCTGTGGTACTTCCTATTAAGTTCCTAAGGCTTTGAAATTTACACTATTGAAATCATTGCTTTTCTTCTCTTTTTCTCTCAGATACTCTGTCAATGTGAAAATAGAGGAATATCGTTTCTATTAATTCTAAAAACCTATGCTATTTGCATCTTGAAGATTTCATTGAAATTTAATATGTTTAACATGAGACTCAGATATCATATCATTTTTTAAATCTCCTGAATAGGTCTTTGCACGGTATTAGTGACATCTAATTATTTAAATTTGAAATTCAAAAATGTCTGTATTTGACAGATATTTCCAAGCAATAACATTACATGGATTGCTAATAAATTATTCACTTAAATTGAATTGCTTAAAAATTATAATTTTATACAATCTGGGAAAAAATAGAAATATCATTTTGAAAGATTTTCCTTAAAAAAGACATTCTTTTATGTAACAGTTTCAGAGTGTTTCCTTGACAGTATCATCGCTGAGAATGTCTCTTGAGGCAAGAAAGAATCTGGTAAATGATTGATGTCTATTTTAAAAATAGAATGTGAATGTGCCAGGTGTAGTTAAACATGTCACTGTAGTCATACAACCAAGTATAAGTTGCCAGCATACTAGTTAAATCTATGTTAAATGTTTATTTGAAAAAAATTCAACAATCATGACGCTTTGAAAATTAGATAAAATAGTAAATACCTGAGTAATCAAATGTACTAATGCCACAGGTACTTTAAATGTAATTGATTTGGACCCCTCTTTTCCAAATGGTGGCATATTTGTCTTAAATTAAACTTAGCAGTCATTGAAGTGTTCATTCGTTCATTACTGTGAACCATATGAGGTGCTGAACAGTACTTGGTAAAGACTCCTTGGGAAATAATAACTAAAGAGAGCAGCACCTACTCTGAGTGGTAACAGAGAGAATCAACATTGTGTCTTCATCTCACACTTAACTTATTGAAACAAGGAGACACTTCAAAAGATTACTTGATCTTTTCTCCCACCACAGGGTGGGACTAACAACCATCTGTTTCCTAGATAACTTCCCCAAAAGAATTGCTCTAATGCTATAACCTAATATTTAATTTAACATGTGGTTGATGTTCCATTCTAGAGTCATAAAAAATAAATAACAGTTGAACTTTCCAATTGCGGGAGGAAATGTAGTAATAATATATATTTTTCTTGAGATATTTTTTTTAAAAAAACACACACACACACACACACGCTAACTTAATTCACTACAGCAGGATGTTAACATCTAAATGAATACATTTTAAAACACTTTCCAACAGCTAACACTGATCAGCTGATGCAACTATTATTTGTGCAAAGACCATCATCCCAATTAGGAAGCAGACCTGCTGTGTGCATTATAAAATGGAATAAGAGAATGACACTGGCCTAAAATCACAGCTCTAAAATCACCTCAAAGAGTAAACTGGTGGTCCTGGCCGGTTGGCTCAGCGGTAGAGTGTCGGCCTGGCATGCGGGGGACCCGGGTTCGATTCCCGGCCAGGGCACATAGGAGAAGCACCCATCTGCTTCTCCACCCCCCCCCCCTCCTCTCTGTCTCTCTCTCCCTCCCGCAGCCGAGGCTCCATTGGAGCAAAGATGGCCGGGCGCTAGGGATGGCTCCTTGGCCTCTGCCCCAGGCGCTAGAGTGGCTCTGGTCAGGGCAGAGCGACGCCCCAGAGGGGCAGAGCATCGCCCCCTGGAGGGCAGAGCGTCGCCCTTGGTGGGCGTGCCGGTGGATCCCGGTCGGGCGCATGCGGGAGTCTGTCTGACTGTCTCTCCCTGTTTCCAGCTTCAGAAAAATACAAAAAAAAAAAAGAAAGAAAAAGAAAAAGTAAACTGGTCAAGATGGATAGAGTGGCTTCACACTTTTTTAACTCTCACCTTTCTACTCCAAAGAGAGAGATGTGGGCACAACATAAAAAAAAGAAAGGACATAGATTTAAATACATTATAAACATCTCCATCAACTTGAAATGGAACAGCTGTCAAATGATAAGCAGGAGTCAAAGCAGATTTCCTGTGTCCCAAATTTTGAAGCAAACAATAGATGCTGAGAGTAAGAAGAATTTTTAAAATTCTCCACCAAAAATAGGGTTCTGGATCTCTAGTCCACACGTTCACCCAATTGTGACAAAGGGCTATAAAAAAAATTGCTACCAAATATTGCCACCAGTGACGGCTCATGCTGTGCTCCAGGCTTAGGGCTGCTGAAACCAAATCGTTAAATGGATTTGCAGTCAGCAACTAGAGAACTTGCTATGGGATGCAGTCAAAAAAATTTGTTCAGGATAACAAAATAATTGTTCTCAACAGGAAGTCTGAGTTCAGGAGGCTATTCATCAGATTCCAAGAAACTGTGACTAATTTGTCAGCTTGAAGGTAGAAGAATAAAATCCCACCCAGTTTCTTAATAGTTCTTGACAGTCACCTCTTTATTTAGCTGGTATTCTACTATCTTGATTCACACTTACTAATAATATGTTGCTTCCTAGTGCCCTTTAACTGAAACATCATTAAATTTTTCTATCTTTCCCCAATCCCTATGGTATTCTAAGAACTTTATCTTTTTTTAAGTAAATAGTAATATTATTTGTTGTTTTATTTAATAGCACTTATTAAATGTTTACAATGTACCAAATACTCTTTTACAAATTTATAAATATGTACTCATTTAAGTAATAAGGACCCTAAAATAAGATATAGGATCACAGGGTACATCCTGAGAATAAGTCAAAGTAATATATACAAAAGGACCCTGGGTATTTGAAAGGTTGATAATTGGTGATTTACACAAGTGTTTGTTAAGCATCTACTATAAACACTGTTATCTACATAGGTAAGGAGTTATCACCACACCAGAGAGAACTCCAAACTAATAATAAAAAACTCTCTAATTATTCTTATACATTCTTCAATAATGAATTGACCATGGTTCTTATTATTGCATCAGTCATTCTAAAAAACTCTTGGTAAAATTCTGAGTTCAAGAATTCCTCGCCTGACCTGTGGTGGTGCAGTGGATCAAGCATCAACCTGGAATGCCAAGGTCATCAGTTCAAAACCCTGGGCTTGCCTGGTCAAGGTACATACAGGAAGCAACTATAGTGAGTTGATGCTTCCTGTTCTCCCCCATCTCTATCTCTCCTCTCTCCAAAAATCAATTAAAAAAATTCCTCTAAGCATTTTTAAATATTGATATAGATAATAGATAGGTAGAGCAATAGAGATATAAATAGATAGATATAGATTATATAGAGAGATAGAGAGAGAGAAATATAGATATATATAAAATATAGATTTTAAATGTATAGATTTTTATACATAGATGAGTGGACCCAACCTGACTTTAAGTCAAGATGCTCATGAGAAAAACAAAGTGAAAAATCACCTTACAGAAGACTGATGAAATTAGGTTTATTTTTGTCTGTTTTGCCTCATGTTACAAAATTCACATTTCATTTGTAAAGCAAGACGTGATTCTGATATCACTTTATATAAATTCCATGATAGAAGGCATTCTGTGGCAACATAAAAGGAATGTTTAGTTTTACCACAGGAAATGCTTGGAGCTTTGTACTACTATTCTACATTTTATGTTTTTCTGAAGACTGAAATCCCAAGTTACATAAAAAATAAATAATTATGTTCAGTTTTGCAAGTAATTCTTTTGTAGGAATTATTTTACACAGTAAATTCCCCTTGGCCATTCAAATATATTATCAACTGCCTGACGAGTGGTGGCGCAGTAGATAGATAGAATGTCGAGCTGGGATGCTGATGTCCCAGGTTCAAAACCCCAAAGTTGCTGATTTGAATGAGAGTTCATTCAGCTTGAGTGCAGGCTCACCAGCTTGAACGTGGGCTTGCTGACTTCAGTGTGAGATCATCGACATGATTCAAAGGTCATTCGTTTGAGCCCAAGGTCGCTGGCTTGAGCAAGGGATCACACTGGTTTGACTGGAGCCTCCCGGTCAAGGCATGTATAAGAAGCAATCAATGAACAATTAAAGTAACACAGCTACAAGTTGACGCTACTCATCTCTCCCTTCCTGTCTCTCACTCTTTTAAAAATAAAAATAAAAAATAAAATATATTATCAATGCACATCTATTATTCATAATACATTTATTTCACAAGGCAAAATACATGTACACAAATCATCTTGAGAACCTTTTCATCAGTATGTACTTGACATCAGTAGGAATTAATATTTTTCAGTTTAATTATTGTAAGTTACCATAGCTCCCCATGTATAAGATGCACCTTTTTTCAAAACATTTGGGGTCTAAAAACTGGGTGCATCTTATACAGTGGTTGTATGTTTTTTTACTTGCATTTCCTGCTGTTTCACGTTTGTTTTTGCACTCATTGTTAAAGACAGTGATTCATCATCAGACACAGAAGAGGACAAGCTAATGGATGGGAGTTTTGACAGTGATTAGGAGATGTATGAATTTTATGATGAATAAAATTTGGTTTCAATTACTTTACATAATACATTTTTTTTTTTAATTTCGGGCCCCAAAATTAAGGTGCATCTTACACATGGAAAAATATGGGTATATCCTATTTCTGCACTTTGTTTTTTCCTTCCTCTAATATGGTCACCAGAGCCCCCAAATTTATATTTGCATAGTATACTACATGATGGTGGGCAATCAGCAAGTACATTCAGCAATTGTCTTCTTTACATATGTGACATATTAAATAATATTAGTAAAAGGCTGTAATGATTTCTTATTCATCCCACCACCCAGACAAATATTTATTGAGTACATATCATGTCCCAAGTTTAAACAGCCATAGATGAACAAAGGTCATAGCCCCTGCCCTCAATGAGTTTACAGACTAGTTCTTGGAAAGAAAAGTGACACAAAATAAATCTGTGATAGATTTCCTTGAATTAATCCATTCCATCAAACAGCTAAAATTATAAATTGTTTCCCCATAAGACAGACATATGCTTTTTTCCAAAGCAAAACTACCCAATCATTAATACCAATTGCTTCTATGGTTTGGGAGAAAAGCCAATAATCAAATATTACAAAACTACTATTTTATTGCAAAAATAAATCTCCTAAGTATATACACATAGACCTTGTTGAGTTTTGGAGCTATGTAATAATGGGTTTTTTTAATCTTTTGATCATGATATGTCTCTACTGTTATTAAAACTAAATAATAGTTGCTCAAAGCTCCTGAAAGTTGAGTTATTATGACACCTTAATAAAGTATGCTATCATTTGACAAGTTTTATGATTATCCCAAAACTTTGCCATGATTGTGCCTTTTACCTGAAAATAAAATTTTCTTTCCTGACAGAAAATATTCTTTTGCTTGAAGCCACCAGCAGAAACTGAGAAAAAGGTGACAGTGCCTTAGTTTTATGGTGTGGCTCTCAGAATACAATGGAAACATAAGATCAAAACTTGCTGTTTCAATCAGTGAGTTTATTCCTGGTAAAGCCAATGATCTCTACAAGCCCCTTGTTTTTGTAGAAGCTAAGAGAACAAAGCCCACCAAAGTCACTTACTCCTCCACGGTAGCTATGGGAAACACATTCTAATTCAAATGTCACGGTCAAATAAATCAAAAACAAAAACAAAAAAACACCTGTGGAAGAGGACAACAAGATATTTAAAATCCAATGGATTGCTCTTGCCTGAAACATACAAATTGGTCTTTAAAAATGAACAAAACAACACATGATAGGTGCTGGCGAGGATGTGGAGAAAAGGGAACCCTCCTGTACTACTGGTGGGAATGCAGACTGGTGAAGCCACTGTGGAAAACAATATGAAGATTCCTCAAAAAATTAAAAATGGATCTGCCTTTTGACCCAGCCATCCCATTTTTAGGAATATATCCCAAGAACACCATATCACTGATTCAAAAAAAGAAATGCACCCCCATGTTTATGGCAGCATTGTTCACAATAGCAAAGATCTGGAAACAGCCCAAGTGTCTGTCAGTGGACGAGTGGATTAAAAAGCAGTGGTAAATATATACAATGGAATATTATGGGGCCATGAAAAAGAAGGAAATCTTACCTTTTGCAACAACATGGATGGACCTGGAAACTATTATGTTAAGTGAAATAAGCCAGGTAGAGAAAGAAAAATATCATATGACCTCACTCATTTGAGGAATCCAAGGAACAATATGAACTGAGGAACAGAATTGTGACAGAGGAGCGATCAAAGGGACCAGAGGAAAAGAGGACAGAGGGAAAGGGGAGGATAGGATGGGATAAACCTGAAGGGAAGGGGGGAGGATGTTATGGGGAGGGGGGCAAGGGAGATGTTGAGGGGAATACAGAGGAGGGGGAATACATCTGGGGTGACACTAGAATCTGTGTAAACACAATAAATTAAATTAAATTTTAAAAATGAACTTAAGTTTTGAACACCAGATGTGTACATTTCCCTTCAAACTTTTGAATATTAGTGTCATTCCTAATCATATGCTCTAAATTACTGTTCATGCGCCCCTCAGTGTGAGTAATGGCTAAAGCAGATGGCATCTTCTCCTTTGCAGCAAGCATTTGGCCAAACAGCACAACAGAGCCAATTTCTGAACTTTGACAGGTATCTTTCATTCTGATTGCATCTTTGTATCCTAGTTTCTAAGGTACATGGCATCTTTGAGACCACTTTGTCAGATTTCAGTCTGTCTCTCCCTCCAATCAGTATCATCTCATAAATATAGAAAATTCAAAAAATTAGGAATCCGAAACTTTTAGTTACCAAAAAAAATATATTCATACATCTTCCACTGAAATATGTTTAACACCAAATAAAATTTAATATAAACCAAAAAAACTATTTCAAGATTAATATGTCATTTAAATTCTACCCTTCTGTTTTCTGCCTTGCAAGGCTTTACCCTTGGAGAGTATATTATAATAGTCATTTTCTATTATTATTCTTTTCTATATTAGCATGAACTATTTTTTTCTTGGGTCAATGCAAAACAGTACTGTTCCTAGTGATTATCTTTTAAGGTAATCATCAATGATATTAGTCACAGTCACCAGTACATATTATAGTAAAAAGTTAAAAACTTTAATATACTTTGTCATTTTCTAATATAGCAAGTGAAGCAATTGAATGTAATCACGTTAAAACAAGGTATATACATTGGACAATAGAACATTCTAATGAAATTAAATTTCCATTTTGTAAAGGCAATATATCAGCCGAGTTGGGACAGATGAATGTTTAGAAACTATAAATAATCCTTTCAAACCATGACAGGCAATTTTACTTGCACACAAAGTTTTAAATGAACAGAGATTCACTTTTTTGGCAAGTATTTCACAAAAGATCTAGCTTATATCATGCAAACTATTCAATTTTTGAATATAGAAATGGCCTTTACATATTTCTATCCTAAGAAAATCTTTCTAATCAATAAAAATATTTTCAATCAAGCGAAGCTTCCAGATTTCAATTCCAACAATTAACCATTGCCTAAAAATATATTCTCACATCAAAACCCAACCCATGAAGCAAAATGCAAAATAGGGACTAGAAATATTCAAAGGAGCAACACTATCAGGAACTTTTTTTATTATATTTCCATTGATTTGAGAAAGAGAAAGAAGAAGGGGGGGAGAGCGTCAGAGAAAGAGAGCATCAACTTGTTTCACTTAGTTGTTCCATTTAGTTCTGAACTCATTGATTGTTTCTTGAATGTGCCCTGGTCACGGGTTGAACCTGTGACCTCTGATGCTCTGAGTTGACACTTTATCCACTGAGTCACCCACCCAGGGCCTACTAGGTACTCTTACTCACTCTCTTTACTGTCTCCAATTACAATTCATTAGATAGAGAAGTTATTCATCCTCACTAGTAAGAACCATAGCTAAATAATGAAGACATTAAAGATCATTTGCCATTTGCTCACTCATATATCACTACCTTCCCTTTTTTCCAACACCCAACTTCATTGTCTTTCTTTGTTCTTTATTTGTCCCAGACAATTTATTAAACACCAAGTATGTGCCAGTGATTTGCCTAAAAAGGGAGGACTCAAGTAAACAAAAACAAACATGATCTGGGCACCCCTTGTAGCATGCATGGTCTAGCACAGAAGACAGACAAACTAATAAACCCACAAACAGAGGGGAAATGATGATCATAATTGAGTGCCATGAAGGGAAGTTATATGCTGTCATGTTAGCACATCACAGGAGGGCTTGCTGTAGTCAGGGAAACAAAGGTAAGGTTTCTCTGAGGCAGTGATCCTTGCTTGGACACTTGACCTTGTCAGGAGTAGGCAAATGTGGAAGGATTGGGGGAAGAACAGACAAAGCATTTCGGGAAGAAGGAATAGTATGTACTGGGGTAAACAATCAGGATGCAGTTTAGTGAACAAGCAGGCAGAGTGGGAAGTGGGATGAGGCCTATGGGGAGGAGGTGAAATCATGCAGGATCTTAAAGTTTACATTAAGGATTCGTATCTTTATTCTAAAAGCAATGAGAAGTTATCAAAAAAATTTTCAAGCAAGGGGTGAGGTTGTGCACATCTCCTCTGCTATCATTTACTTATTATATTTCTTTAAATTGGCCCACTTTAAAAACATAGATTAATTTATTATTAAAGGAAATTGTATGCTAACATCATAAAGGGAAAAGCATCAATTTAGTGGAAGGTTACTGTAAATAAATTTTTTAAAAATAGTGAAAGTAAAATGTTAAGGTCTAGCTAGCTAGCTACTTTAGCTCTTTGAAGAACTGAACCTGATATACGCTTTAAAATAAACAAAAGGTGAGGGGTGTTGCTGGTTAGCAAGGGAGATGCTAAAAACATATTCACCCCAAAACACAGTGCAGTGTGGGATGTGCTTACTCCCTGCACAAGCTCTGAAACTGTGGTGTTTTCAGCCCACAGATTCAGAGATTTGCAAAACAAATGTGATCTTTCCAGCTTGCTTTTTACTGTCTAATCACATAACTGTCATGAAAAGAGCTTAATCTCCTCCCTAGAAGGTTATTCATATGATTATTATTCGTCATGGGCTGCAGTTAGTTATCTTTACAGTCAAATCCTAAGAACTGGAACACTGGAAGAGAGATTGTCAATTCATTCAAGAAACATTTAGTGAGCCACATCAGCCTCAGTGCTGGGGTTCAAGCGTGAATAAGCAAAGTCCCTAGAATCTAGAAATCTAACACCAAGAGAGATACACATGTAAACAAATTTCTAGAGTTAAGGCCCTGGCCAGTTGGCTCAACGGTAGAGCATCGGCCTGGCGTGCGGGGGACCCAGGTTCGATTCCGGCCAGGGCACATAGGAGAAGCGCCCATTTGCTTCTCCACCCCCCCCCTTCCTCTCTGTCTCTCTCTTCCCCTCCCGCAGCCAAGGCTCCATTAGAGCAAAGATGGCTGGAGCGCTGGGGATGGCTCCTTGGCCTCTGCCCCAGGCACTAGAGTGGCTCTGGTCGCAGCAGAGCGCCCCCCCCCCCCCGGAAGGGCAGAGCATCGCCCCCTGGTGGGCAGAGCGTTGCCCCTGTTGGGCGTGCCGGGTGGATCCCGGTCGGGCGCATGCGGGAATCTGTCTGACTGTCTCTCCCCATTTCCAGCTTCAGAAAAATACAAAAAAAAAAAAATTTCTAGAGTCAAAAGTACAACAATAAAGTTCAAAAAAGGAAATAGTTAACTATTTAACTCTTTGTACTGGGTGGGAGGAGAAAGGAGAGCGGATGTCAGGGAAGTCAGTCTAGGGACATTGACGCACACACTCCAGACTATCTTTGCTTATCATATAGTAAGAAATTTTAACTGTGCATGTGTATGCCTGGAGCTACTGGATATATATCTCGTAAATTTTATTTTACCTACTACTTGGTTGACTTTATTTTACCAACATGAGGCTGACTTTATTCAGGTTGAAAGAATATGTCACATTTATTAGTCATTTAGTTTCTCTCCTGGGGGAGGTGGGGTTTTCAATTAGCAAGGAAGTAACACCTGGCTGAAAGGGCACACTGCCCATGAGTGAGGACACCCGAGAGCCCCACTCGGAACCTGCCATTATCCACATGACCCTTGGAAAACCACAATATTTCTGACCTTCAGTTTCTTCTTTTATAAAAAATAAGGATAATAAAGGCTGAAATGCTTTGGCTTGAAGAAGCCTAGAATTTCTATTTTTTGTACAATTAATTCACTGTGAAAGAAAAAAAAATGCTTAAGAGGGATAATTTAATTAAAAGTCAGTAGATTCTAAATTACAAAATAATTATCCAATAATTATGAAATGGTATCAGACATATCACATCCAAAATAGCTATTCTGAGGAAAAATTCAGTTCATATTGAGGATGAAATGTATTTAACTTTGACTAGAGATTTAAAACATTATTTAATAGTCTTGCCAAAAAGCAAGCTATATAAATAATACATGGAGCATAATCCCATTTGTTATAAAATAAAACAAACCATTTGATTCAAAATGAAATTTTTTAAAAGTCCACTAAGCTACATATTAAACTATTCACATTGGTTACAGATGAGGAGGTCAAGGGTGGACAGGATGAGGAAGCAGTTACAGTTAGCAAAGGTCACCTGATGAGGAGGAAGCAAAGGGAAAGTGCGTAAGACTGAAAGACAGATTTTAACTATATAATTATGTGCTGCTTGTGCTTTTATAAAAAGAATTATTCATATCTCATTTAGCTAAATGAGACAATTTTAAAATAATTAGTATTGGGGTCTTAAGGAGATAGATTAAGCATCTATATTTGTAGAGCCAGTAGCCACGGCCAGGGTCACCACAGCAGCCCAGCCCATGCAGGTTCGCATTGGATTCGGACAGTCGGTAAAGAAACAACGGAACCAAAAACTGATGGGCCAACATCTTTTTTTTTTTTTTTTTTTTTTTTGTATTTTTCTGAAGCTGGAAATGGGGAGGCAGTCAGACAGACTCCCGCATGCGCCCAACCGAGATCCACCCAGCACGCCCACCAGGTGGCGATGCTCTGCCCATCCGGGGTGTCGCTCTGTCGCAACCAGAGCCACTCTAGCGCCTGGGGCAGAGGCCAAGGAGCCATCCCCAGCGCCCGGGCCATCTTTTGCTCCAATGGAGCCTTGGCTGCGGGAGGGGAAGAGAGAAACAGAGAGGAAGGAGAGGGGGAGGGGTGGAGAAGCAGATGGGTGCCTCTCCTATGTGCCCTGGCCGGGAATCAAACCCGGGACTTCCGCACACCAGGCCGACACTCTACCACTGAGCCAACTGGCCAGGGCCAGGGCCAACATCTTTAATCCTAGCTTGCACCCGGCGGGCAAGTAAAAACACATACTGGGCTCCAAAACCCACTCACATTCAGTGCTCACAAAGCTACTGACTTAATCCAAGTTCTCCTAGAATCAAAGGTTTCTAGCTCACCAGACTTATTCACCTCTGTTCCCCATCTCCTTCTTTCTCCCTGCACAAACTCTGCACTAACTGGCTTCTCACTCAACACTCCGCCATCTTGGCTGCTTCTCCAGGCCTACTCCATGTGGCCTTTCTCTGCTCTGCTCTCTAACGTTAATCCCAGGAACCAAGAGAGCAAGCTCCTGTTCTGCCCCCATTTTATAGTATAGAAATCCAAACCTTTAATCCAATATACAAAATAGGGAAGTCTCTAATACAGGGGTCCCCAAACTTTTTACACAGGGGGCCAGTTCACTGTCCTTCAGACCGTTGGAGGGCCAGACTATAAAAAATAACTATGAACAAATCCCTATGCACACTGCACATATCTTAATTTAAAGTAAAAAAACAAAACGGGAACAAATACAATATTTAAAATAAAGAACAAGTAAATTTAAATCAACAAACTGATCAATATTTCAATGGGAACTATGCTCCTCTCACTGACCACCAATGAAAGAGGTGCCCCTTCCGGAAGTGCGGCCAGATAAATGGCCTCAGGGGGCCGCATGTGGCCCGCAGGCCGTAGTTTGGGGACCCCTGCTCTAATACAAAGTCATTTTCTGAGGCATGATGGGATTGTACCACCCCACATCAAAAAGGGTGGGAAAGGCTTAGTCCTAAAACCAAGCCACAGGCTACAAGGATTCTGCCTGCCCACAGCCCGCCCCCAACACACATTAATATCACCTGGCAACAGCCTCCACGTGGGCAGCGTCATCTTTGACAAAGTGAGCATAATATATTTTATCTGCCCAGCAATCCACCCCTATGCTCACTTTACTACCCACAATCTATATCACCGGCATCCCTGTGCAAGGAAATTAGCACATTACACAAATTACAACAGCAAAAATCATACAGTTTTAACAATCACAAAGGTACACTTCACCAATCTCTGAGCACTTTTGCCAAAAGCGCAAAATGTCCTCGGCCTTCTTTCTAGCCATGGGAAGAGCTTCCCGGGGCAGGGGAGCGCTTCCAGCAAAGCCACCCCCCACCCCCATCAGGGTATTTCACATTGTCCAAAATCCGTAAGTCCGTTCAACAAAGGAGCCAATGCCCACTCCGGTCATAGTCCAGGAAATCAGTCCACGCACATGAGACCTCAGCCACCCCACCTCATCCCTGCCGTCCTGGCAGGTCTTACACTGTCCCAAAGAGGAGCACGTGGCGTCCAGCCCTATATCTCAAAATCGCAGACCTACCAGGGCTGTAGTAGGTGCTGCTTCCAGCTGGGCTCTCATCTCATGGAGACTGCGGATTGCAACTCGAGCCAAAGAGGAACTGAAAACACCAGCTCCCATTGCCGGTCTCGAGCCCCGGGCTGCCGCAGCCTTCTGCTCCACAGACCTTGCAGCTCCGGACCCGGCCTCAGCTTCAGCCTCAGCCTCAGCCCCTGCCTCCTGCCGCTGCTGGCTCTCCATAATGTCCAGGGCAATCTGCAACTCACGAACCTGTGAATCCTCCTCCAGCATTTGCTCCATTTTCAGGAGAATCTCGCAAACCTGGTCGGCCTCCTCCTCCAGCGCTTCCTCCAGCTCCAGGGTCAGCATCGGCTTCTCCTGTGTTTGCTCTAGCTCCTTCCACTGCTCGGTTTGCAGGTCCCAGGCAGCCTTTTCCACAGAGCTCTCAGTTTCCTCACACATGGCTGTAAAAGTCAGCCAGCCTATGGTCCCCAAAAGGACAGCCATGGGGAACCATAACAGCAGCCAGTCCTCTACTCCACCACTCAAAGGTGGTGGTGACTCCATACCGATTTGAATCAAATCCTGCTGACTATGCCAAATGTAAAACCAGTAGCCACGGCCAGGGCCACCACAGCAGCCCCGGCCCATGCAGGTTCGCATTGGATTCGGACAGTTGGTAAAGAAACAATGGAGTCAAAAACTGATAGGCCAACATCTTTAATCCTAGCTTGCACACACTAGGCTCCAAAACCCACTCACATTCAGTGCTCACAAAGCTACTGACTTAATCCGAGTTCTCCTAGAATCAAAGGTTTCTAGCTCACCAGACTTATTCACCTCTGTTCCCCATCTCCTTCTTTCTCCCTGCACAAACTCTGCACTAACTGGCTTCTCACTCAACACTTCGCCATCTTGGCTGCTTCTCCAGGCCTCCTCCATGTGGCCTTTCTCTGCTCTGCTCTCTAACGCTAATCCCAGGAACCAAGAGAGCAAGCTCCTGTTCTGCCCCCATTTTATAGTATAGAAATCCAAACCTTTAATCCAATATACAAAATAGGGAAGTCTCTAATACAAAGTCACTTTCTGAGGCATAATAGGATTGTACCATCCCACATCAAAAAGGGTGGGAAAGGCTTAGTCCTAAAACCAAGCCACAGGCTACAAGGATTCTGCCTGCCCACAACCAGCCCCCAACACACATTAATATCACCTGGGCAACGGCCTCCACGTGGGCAGCGTCATCTTTAACAAAGTGAGCATAATATATTTTATCTGCCCAACAACATTCCACCAAAGATTCTGCTGAAATCACACAATAAACACAGAGAATTAATATAATAATAGCAATGCAAAGAATGGGACATGGTCATCAGCTTAGAAAGGATTTCATCAGATTTCTAGGAGACAGAAAGCAGAGTCAAGGAAGTTGACAGCATAAGTTCCTGTCCTACTTCCAGTCTGAAGGCAGGAGAACACCCATGTCCTAGCTCACAGAGAGAAAGAATTCACTCTTACTCAACCTTGTCTTCTATTCAGGTCTTCAGTGGACTGATGAGGCCGACCCCCCTCAGGGAGGGTAATTTGCCGTCCTCAGTCTACCAATTCTATTGCTAATCTCCTTTGGAAACACCCTCACATCTAGAAATAATGTTTTACCAAATATTTGGGCACTCCATGTCCCAATCAACATGACACATGAAATAAACCATCACACTATATAAGAATCTCCAGAAAAAACAACAACAAAGACAACAGGGGTGACCGAAACAAAGACACCAGCAGAAATTTTAACCTCTGCCACCACAGCCATGGCAAACAATCAACACAGCCTCACTCCTGGCCAGGTAAACATAAAACCTCCCACTAAAGGCCCCACACCTCAGATCTTTTACACAATACATCATGCCTGGCTTTCAACAAAAAATTAAAGAAAAAAAAATTGAAGAGACAGCAAGCATCTGAACCAGAATCAAATAGAGCGGAGATTTTTGAAATTATTAGACCATGAATTTAAAATAACTATAATTAATTTACTATGAGCTGGTACAAGCACCAATGGGCAATGTAAGCAGAAAAAGATTCTAAGAATGAATCAAAAGGAAATAACAAAAATTAAAACAAAGTAACAAAAATAAAGTTCACTGGTAGGCTGGACACAGCCAAGGGGGAAAGAAAACAATAAACTTGAACATGTGTCAGTAGAAACTTCCAAACTTAAATGCAAACAGGAAAAAAATAAAAACTAGAAAGATGTAACAATATCAAAAACAGTGGCACAATTACAAAGGTACAGCATACACGTAATAGAAATTCCAGAAGGACAGGAAAGAGAGAAAGAAACAGAAGAAATAGTTGAAGTAATAATGGCTAAGAATTTTGCAAAATTAATGACAGGCACCAAATCAAAAGTGAAGTTCAGATAATACAGAATAAATGCCAAAAAATAACAACCCCCAAAATGAACCCTAAAAACCCTACATCTAGGCATATCATATTCAAACTGCAATACAAAGACAAAAAGAGAATCTTGAAGAAAAAAACAAACTAAAATGACATAGAAGAGTCATGACCCCAGAGTATAGCAAACTACAGTGTGCATTATTTTGAGAAATTGCTGCAGTTTAAGAAAGAAAAATACCCCATTTGGCTTGATGCTGCTTCTCTCTCTAATGGAAGGGGGTATTGGCATTAGACCCACAGAGGAAGAAATGGGAACATATTAATACAGCCATCATGATGGAAAGCTTTTCATTAGTTTTCAGATTTAAAAATTAGCCCACAGAATTGAACAAGATTAATTATGATTGCAGAATAAATTGGAAATGTTTTCAATTTGAAAATGTAAAGGTAGAGGTATAGCTATCAAATGAAGTGAAAGAAAGTGATGTGTGAAAAAAAGTTAGCAACTCAAAAACCTCCAGGTTATAGAGCAAGGATTCATAAGAGAACACTGAAAGCAAATGCTATGTGTGTATGTGTGTGTGTGTGTGTGTGTGTGTGTGTGTGTGTGTATGTATATATATATATATGGTCTAGAAAATTGGAAGAACCAATAGAATTATTTTATAGCATAACTTAGAAGAAATGGAGAGAAGAGAAAAGAAGCAAAGTAGCAGGAATTGTACAAAGGAGATAAATTCTCATCCTTAGGAATGCAAGGACTGTCAGTACCTGTCCTCTAATGATCGTGAATCAGAAAATAAAGGAGGAAGCATATTACTTAGAATTATGAAGGTCATGACTAGAAGAACTAAGACAGAAACAATTAAAATAAATCAGTCGCCTGGTGAGGACAACTGGGAATAGAATGGAGTGAAGGCAAAAAACTTATTATAAACTATTCTTTTTATTTTTTTAACATAGACATATATTTCTCTGATAAAAATAACTCTTTAATGACTTTAAAAAGAACATTTTAAAATAAGATTTTAAACCTTTAATATTGTAAGTCTTTTCATGAGAAGCCCAGTAAAAGTGCTTTTAAATGGGCCTCATTCATCTAAACGAACAACACAGAACCCTACCAGAGAGGGTGATGCCTCAAGGTAGTTGGTCTTTTTACTAGAACTTCAAATACCCAAAAAAGATAAAACAAACTTGACATGTCCCTTAGAAAAGTGTGTTCACTACTGTGAAAATAAAAGAACCTATCTGTAAAGTAGTAAGAGAAGATGTCCCACAGAGAAAACACTTCTCAACAAAGGACACTAAGAGAGAAAGATTAACACTGGATTTTGCCCCTCAGGAAGAGCAAAAACTGAGAAGGAAAAAAGAAACCGGGAGATATGCAGTATAAGATTGTATTGTGCATTGTGCTACAACTGGTGTAGGTATTTGGGCATCAAGAGTGGGAACTCAATCATCATGCTTTACCTCCTTAAAACTTGAAGAACGTGGGCCCTGGCCGGCTGGCTCAGCGGTAGAGCGTCAGCCTGGCATGTGGGGGACCGGGGTTCGATTCCCGGCCAGGGCACATAGGAGAAGCGCCCATTTGCTTCTCCACCCCCACCCCCTCCTTCCTCTCTGTCTCTCTCTTCCCCTCCCGCAGCCAAGGCTCCATTGGAGCAAAGATGGCCCGGGCGCTGGGGATGGATCCTTGGCCTCTGCCCCAGGCGCTAGAGTGGCTCTGGTCGCAGCAGAGCTATGCCCCGGAGGGGCAGAGCATCGCCCCCTGGTGGGCAGAGCGTTGCCCCTGGTGGGCGTGCCGGGTGGATCCCGGTCGGGCGCATGCAGGAGTCTGTTTAACTGTCTCTCCCCATTTCCAGCTTCAGAAAAATACAAAAAAAAAAAAAAAAAAAAAAAACTTGAAGAACGTGCCTGGCTGGGTAGCACAGTTGGTTAGAGCATCATCCTGATACATCAAGGTGGCAGGTTTGACCCCCAGCCAGGGCACATACAAGAACATGCAAGAATCAACCAATTAATGCATAAATAAGTGGAACAACAAATCAATGTTTCTCTCTCTCCCTGCTTCTTTTCTCTAAAAGCAATCAATAAAATTTTTTCTTTAATACTTGAAGAATGTTACAAATTTATAATTATCAGTGGGTTGTGATAAGGAGATTAGTTCTAATGTCAAGTGTTTAGTGGGCAGTCAGGTGTGCCAATAGGAAAGAAAAAAATTATTTAGAGTTCAAGGACCTAGTATGGTTTGCAATTCATGAAATATGGAACATTGGCCAAGTCACGCAATGTTCTAAAATGTATTCATCTCCTTTTCTGTCTGTATCTCTATTTCTAGTTCTATTAGAGATAATAGTATAATAATAACAGTAATGAAAGCAGTATTGACAACAAAAAGAGCTATCCCAACATTCCTGCTAGGTTTATCCGAAAGATAGCATGGCGTGATGGATAAGTTTATGTATCAGCTTGACTGGCCACGGGGCGTCCAGAATAAACATTATTTCTGGGTGTGTCTGTGAAGGTGTTTCCAGATGAGATTAACATCTGCGTCGGTGGACTCAAGTAAAGTAGATTGACTGCCCCTATGTGGTGGCCATTATCAACCCTTTCAAAAGCCTGAAGAGAGCAAAGGCTGAGGACGGAGAAATGTGCCTCTTTCTCCTGTTCACTGAGTGAGTTGGGACACCTCATCTCATCTTCTCTGATCCTTGGACAGGGATTTACACCATCAATTTCCCTGAATTACACCAGCTTGCAGATGGCAGATCTTGGGATGTCTCCACCTCCGTCATCATGTGAACCAATTCCTTATATGTCCTGTATCCTACTGGTTATGTTTCTCTAGTAACTATTATATATGGGATATGTACTTTAAATGTATCAGTTATAATAATTGTCATCCAGAAGCATATACTCTCTCCCTGAGCCTTGGTTGACAACAGTGCTTCTATCCCTTCTGGGAGCCTGTAATTTGCTTTTCATTATCTGCAGGGTGCTATGAGGATTACAAAGAAACATAAATGCAATAACTAACCCATCATCACTATAGCATAGAAACACAGTTGAAAAAACACCTTCTTGTGTATCCTTCAGGAATTTATAATTTTAGAAACAGGAAGGTGATTTTGATCAAAAGTGAAAAATACTGCAGAGAAGGAAGAAATAATGAGAATGTGAAATTAGTTATTAACAGGTAGTTTGTAACAGGTTTCGTGGAGGGAAAGTTATAACTGTAACTTTTTGGCTTATGTTTACTTAGCAGAAATAAAATGTGTTGCCCATTATTTTGAGAAAATACATGCCATTCCACAGGGCATTGGGAATACAAACAGGATAGAGAAACAGGCTACATGCAAACAGAGGTTTGAATAATTCCCACAGTCTCAGTGTAAACATAATAAAGGTTTATTTCTTACACAGAGGGCATGGTGGGGCCAGGTGCAGTTCCAAGGCCCTGTCTCCCCTGTGATAGCTCTGCAATCAGCCTGCTTCCACCTGGGTCTCCATAGGTGGCGTGGCAGGGGAAAAGATTGCTGGACATGCCTGCTTAGACAAGTCAATGTCCTGGCCCAAAAGTGACTCAGACCACTTCCACTCACAACCCATTTGCCGCAAGTAATCACATAGCCCTGTTCGATGTAAATTCAGGAAGCTGAGAAGGGTACTTTCTAAGGCGTCTGGAGGGACAGAAGAACCAGATATCCATGACCATTACTAAAGCTTAAATGAACAGGCACTGCCCTTATCACTTTGTTTACAGATTACTCTCTCCCACCAATGACATTATTTAAACTGCAATTGTTTGAAATGCAAAACATGAGGTCTAACTAGCTAAATTGGGGTGGGGTTGGAGCCTGGGGAAGAGCCTGGATTAGAGAGACAAATGGATTAGGGAATCTTGGACACTGAAGATATAATGCTGCTTCCCTGATACGACTGATTAATGTAGATGTGTAAATCGGACCTTCCGGAGCCCGTGTTGCAGCTCCCGTACCACTATATTGAAAGAACTCATTCAGGGGTTGCTGACAACCAGGGCAACCTGTGCTCGGGCTGCTGGCTCGGCGCCTTGCTGCCATCAAGGAGAACCGCGTGCACCCAGAGGGAACGGGTCATAAGGGAGAGAAAACAAGAACAAAATGGGAAGTTGAAATGGCAGATGATGTTATTTTGTAGCAAAGTTTGAGGCCAAAAAGGATTAAACTATACCAAAAAAGCAAAAAAGGAAAATGAACCAATGAACCAGGGTTGACAGAATTTTTTCAACTACAACTCTTGCTGTACCTTTACCAGCAGCCTCTAAACTCCAGCATAAAGCTCCCTGGCTGATCTGTGAAAGGAAAATATTCAAATAATTCAGGAAACTGTACTTGGTTTATGGTTGTTTTTGGATATATAATGCCAGAAGTTGGCTTCAGTGCATGAAGCTGATAAAAAAGAGAATTTGGGGTTTGGGAGGAGCATTTTCTAAGACATGCTCATAAACGCTGCATTTGTGTGCTGGCAGCTTTGATTCAAGGTCACTTATCTATACTGACATCCGTAGCACGTTGAGCTCTGGGGAGATACAAAAACAGTCACAGATTACCCTGTTCCATTTCCTTCCCGCCTGACTCCTGAGACAGAAGTGTCTTCCCTGAAGGCTTGATTTTTAACATCTTTGGCAAAGGCAGAAAGTCCTTGTTTAAAACGCCCTTAATAAAATAAAAGCCACGTTCATAAAAGTAGGCTTCTTCAGCAACACAGGACCATTTCCTTCAAGTTCAGAAAGCCATTTCATTCCTTGGCCTTCAGGGACACTTCTGCTGACTCGTGTGGAATGATTAACAAAATTTGGCACGAGGGAGAGAAACTTAGTGAAACCTGAGAAATTCTCAAAGTCATAATCCCACTGAGCCCGGCTCCTTCTTCTTTTTTTGTATTCAGTAGGGAAGCAGAAGTTACAATTGATTCCTACCTTATTCTGCCTAACACCTTCTTTGTAAGTAAGGAAGTAACTTGACCTTCAACAGGCCTCAATTTCCTTATTGCTGAATTAAGGCCATTGAATAAGGGATCCTATGTGGAGATCTACTGCAGCAAAACTCTGTAATTCTAGGATGTGGGACGGCCTAAAGAAGCACATGGATTAATTGCAACAGCTTCTTTTCATGTAAGTCAACTTAAACTACCACTCAAAACAAGATGCCTAGATTCCTGTTGTGATGGTGGTTTCCTGGGATTTGGGAACAGAACACGCTCTTAGGGCAGCTAATGCCTTGCAAATGACATCTAGATTTGCTCAGAAAGAAATATAAAATCAGTATTGGAAAGTCTAGATGCCCACAGGCACCAGCATTGATGAAAGGACAAGCCCATTAGAACATTAGAGCACATCATAAATGAAGGAACATTCAATCTTCAACATCCTTCTGAAAGCCAGAACTAACCTTAGACAGAGGCAGAAGTTGAGGCTCCTATCACATTTATTGTGCGGGGCATTTATTTCCACCTTCTACATTTTTCTTCTGCTTCCTGTCTCCAAAACATGATTTTCCAAGGGCTTTTCTGATTGTTTATCGCCCAAACTGGATCATCTCACTGGATATCTATAGGTCTTGCCATGTTAGGGTTCTTTTAAGTTAATTTCTGTTCATCCTGAAACCCATTCTGGAACCTCAAACATGTTATGACTCCCAATTAAAGAACTGCAGTTACTAACAACCTTCCAATCTTTCAATATATTCAGCAAGAGTTCATTAACAAGTAAACTTAAGAACTGACAAATTATTGCCTTTATACAAAAGACCTCATTAACCACCACAGTTAACAACATATTCGGTAGGCATGGAGCATTTCCTTAAGAAAGCTTCTATATAACCTGATGATCTAAATTTATAAGTTTCTACTGAACTGTCTACATTTTAGTCCTGATAAATTTCATTAGCCAGTCAATGAACCTATTAATAAAATCTTTTGATCCTATGACTTGCAAATCTATTACAAATTGTTTCTTTATTCTCTATATTAGATTTGCTCATCAAATTTCACAGATTGTCTCTCTGGGCACCTTTATTTTTGCTGTTTTATTGCTTATAACAATCATCAGTATCAACTGGCATGTGGTCACTTCATTCACTCAACCAACATTTAAGAAAGCACTTCAGGCCCTGGCCAGTTGGCTTAGTGGTAGAGCGTTGGCCTGGTATGCAGGAGTCCTGGGTTCGATTCCCTGCCAGGGCACACAGGAGAAGCGCCCATCTGCTTCTCTACCCCTCCCTCTCTCCTTCCTCTCTGTCTCTCTCTTCCCCTCCCGCAGCCGAGGCTCCACTGGGGCAAAGTTGGCCCCGGCACTGAGGATGGCTCCATGGCCTCTGCCTCAGGCACTAGAATGGCTCTGGTCGCAACAGAGCAACACCCCAGATGGGCAGAGCATCGCCCCCTGGTGGGCATGCCGGATGGATCCCGGTTGGGTGCATGAGGGAGTCTGTCTGACTGCCTTCCCATTTCCAACTTCAGAAAAATACAAAAAAAAAAGAAAAAAGAAAGAAAGCACTTCAGGAAGGGTCCCTGAAAAACTGCACTCACCTCCTAATTTATTCACCCACAGTAACCTTAAATTTTCCACACTGAAGCCTTAGGTTGAGGCTTCCCATGGCTCTTAGGACAATGATCAAAATGCTTATCTTTTTTAAAAAATAATTTTATTTAGAAAAGTAAATTTAATGGGTGACATTGATCAATAAGAGTATATAGGTTTTAGGTAAACATTTCCATAACATTTGAACTGCTGATTATGTTGTGGACCCATCACCCAAAGTCAAATCATTTCCCATCACTGTATATTTCTCCTTCTTTATTCTCCTCCACCCCCACACTCCCCAAATCCACTCTCCCTGGTAACCATTTCACTTTTATCTACATCCATGAATCTCAGTTTTACATCCATTCTTTAATATAATGTAGCCACAAGGTCTGGCCTCTACATCTTTAGGCATAATTCAAAACCACCTGTTCCTCACTCTTTATTATTCAATCACAACAATGTTTTCTTAAATCCTCAAGTGTGCTCATGCTGTAAAAGTTGCTAAGTGAGTAGATCTTAGATGTTCTTACCATAAAAAATAAATGGTAACTATGTAATGTGATAGAGATGTCGGTTAACACTATAATGGTAATCATTTCACAATATATGAGTATATCAAATCAACATGTTATATACCTTAAACTTCTAAAATATTATATGTCAATTATATCTCAATAAAGGTGTCAGGGGAAGAAAAAGAATAAGGTAGTTTTACTAAGTCCAGACAGAAAAAGTTGTCAGCCATACTTTTATTTTAGTTTTTAAAGATGTAGAACAAAATATGTGATCTAGTTTTAGTTTAAAAGAAATGCCTGAAACGTCTGTGTTCCTATGAACCAATGCCACCCCATTAAGTTTAATGTCTAAATAAAATATTTTTAAAATGTCTGATTGTATATGTATAGAATACAGATAAAATTCTATAAGGATGTTGTATCAAACACCTCTCACACACAACTTGATTCATCCCAGCGCCACCTTTCCCTACAGCCATTGCTGCCTCAGCCACATCTATACAAGCTTTGACCAGCCTTGCACATGTGCCAGGTACCTGGGCCTTGCTTCAGCCCACACTGGGCACACCTAAGCTTCCTGCTCCAGGGCACATACCTCTGAGACACATTCAAGATAGCTCCTTAGAATCTCAGGAGGCAAAAGGGGAAAGCAGAAACTTTCACTTTCTGCTTTCTACACTGTATATGCTTTAAATATATTAGTTTTTAAAAAGTATTCACTTTTGTAATTTATAAAAAATGTATAAAGTGTAGAGAATCAATAGGACCTGTTAAATTGTGAATTCAATAATGGAATATAAAAAAAGAGTCTAGCCAGGTGGATAACTAGGGGGAATAGAAAGATTGCAGAGCTGTTTACAAAGACTGAAAACATTAAGAGTAGCAGTATCAGTGGGGATGATGAAGTTCAATTTTAGGCAAAATTAGTTTGAGGTACCTACATCCAGGTAGTAATGCAATAGTGTGAAGATCATTCTTCCACTAGCCATAGTCACTTCTCACTAGTAGAGCTTCTACAAAGTGGTTGAGCCTTCCACTCCAACCCCCCACCCCACCCCAAGAAACAGAGTCATAGTAAACTATTTTTACTCCAAACCCTTATTTATTTCTCCATATAGAAAGGACCCAATGTCCACACAGGAAGGTCAGAATATCTAGACTTGGAAGTGAGGAAAAAAGTAGGAGTCATATTTTTGTCTTCTGATCTAAGCTGTGTGTTTCATTCCAAGTTGAACACTATAAGCTGCTGTTGCTGTTCTTTGACTCTCTCTTGGCCAAGAGATGAATAATTCTGTTCTCCAACACACTTCTAAACTACTATAAACAAAATCTAATCCAAGCTTTTAGTTTTATACTTTAGATTCATTAATCATTATATTTTTTTCAGAAAGACTGTCTTCAAAAGGTCATCAAATTTTTTGAGCTATAAAAATTGGTTCCCAATTCTTTAATAAAACTTATTCAAGATGCAAGAATATTTGCTAAGCTAGGCGACTTCCTATCTTAAGATCAGAAATGATGCAAAACATATCTGCAGGTTACTAAAACCAACTTCAAGTTGAACTGCCTGATGTCTATAAAAAATAATGCCTTTAAAGTGTAACAGTTATATTTTTTTAAAAAAGAAAAAAAGAAAGAAAAAGAGAACTGGAACAGAAAATTGTTTATTCCAAATAAATGTGTTCACTTTGTCACTGGAAAAGGTTTCTGTGAGATAAGAACCTGAATTAAAACAGCACACAGAAGAAGGTTACAACCCATGTAATAAAATGTCAGACTAAAAAAAAGAGAGTCATCAGGGAGCTTCATTTGAACCTTGATTCCATAAATCAGTCACTGAGCTCAACAACCTCACTGTACCTTAGCAAAAGCTAAAAGCAAATAGTCTCCTAAAGTGAAAATAAGAAATGAGGGCAAGAAGAACATCGCCAACATCCTCCCCATCACCCTCCCTCACTCCAGAACCACCACTACCAGCACCATCACAATCACACTGAGATCTTCTATTCCTTATCTTTAGCCTTAGGCTCATGTCAAGCACATAAAGGGAATTCTTCATAAGATTTAAATCCCTCTGCTTTTTCTTTCTTTCAGATCATTTAGTTATCTAAAATTCACAGTTGGTGAGAACATTTGAAAATCTCCTAATAGAATAAAATACTACCAACCCAATTCTAGTTAACAATTAAACATTTCTAACATCAGGCTGATTTAACACAGTAAATGGTCTGCATATTAAGGAATTAATGAGCAATTCTCTTTAATTAAAATAGGCAAGAGTTTCTCCCCAAGGTTCTTGTAATAGAATATTAACTGATATAAAGGGTTATCTGGAGTTTCCTCATTTCTTATCCAAGAAATACCATTAAAGAAATACCATATTTTAACAATGCAAGAAAAAATTAAATCAGATCTTTTCTACTCTTACTAATTTAAACAATATATATATAATGTTAGTTTTAACTATCTACTTTTGATTAGGTAAAAAACTTATCTGTACCTCAACAACTCCTCTGTGAAGTGGGAATTAATGTTGTTCAAGTGGTGCACATGTAAGGACAACTATAAGAATAAGAATCTGAAGAAGAGAAATTCATTTCCATCTTTTGTAAGCTGTCAATGGGTTGCCTGTGATATGCCTCACATTCTAGTTTAATGTTTGTTCAATTAAAAAAAATAACTAAAACAAAAAACATTGCCTAACCTGTGGTGGTGGTGCAGTGGATAAAACGTCAGCCTGGAAGACTGAGGTGGTAGGTTCAAAACCCCGAGCTTGCATGATCAAAACACATATGGGAGTTGATGCTTCCTGCTCCTCCCCCTGTTCTCTCTTTCTCTCTCTTTCCTCTCTGAAAAAATGAATAAATAAATGTTTTCTTTCTCTCCAAACTTTGCAGAAAGGGTTCTGGGTTGGGAAAAGATTTTGCTTTTAATTGTATTTCCCCAACACATAAAGAGAGCCATGGACAAACCCTCCAAGTGGCATGTGGTTATGGTCAGTTTGGGACCCCTCAAAAATTGAAATAGCCCTCATAAACAACTGAATTGACCATTAGTATTGTTTGCTAATCTTTTTATGGTAATATTCTATCCTTATGACATTATTGCAACAAAATTGGCTTTACCATCTTGACTTTAGTATGTATAAAAGACAGCGGATTACCATCTTTATTGCTGTAATATGTTAACCATTATATGATAGTAGAATCTACTTTGTTTCAGGTGGAAAGTATTCTTTCAGTTTTCATTTTGAATGTATTTGGACTAAACAAACAATAAACCACTGATGTCTGCAGCATTTATAAAAAAGAAACAGCTTTACTGTCTCACTGAATAATTAATACAACTAAATATTTATTACATATTTAATACTCAATAAATATCTATTGATTGATAAAACATGCTGTTTTAAGGGGGCCACTATTCCAAAATTTGCTGGATTTCATATTATTTGGCTTTAATTGAACAATTATTCCCTATAATGACTCTCCAATAATTGTGTATGTCTATCCTTACTAGAGTTCATAAACTAGTTAGGCCAGAGATTGGCAAATCACAGTTCACGAGCCACATGCAGCTCTTTGGCCCCTTAGTGTGGCTCTTTGGCCAGCTTAGGAGTACCCAAATTAAGTTAATAACAATGTACCTACCTACATAGTTTAAGTTTAAAAAATTTGGTTCTCAAAAAAATTTCAATCGTTGCACTGTTGATATTTGGTTCTCTTGACTAATGAGTTTGCCGACCACTGAGTTAGGAATAAACATTGACAAAAATGTTTGGTTTACCTCCACTGTATTTTAAAAGCATTTGAACTTGAATGCCTTTAGGTTTATAATTCCTGCTTTAGAACATCATCATCCTTACTTACTGCCATCAAGATATCAGTTAATACTACACATGCCTGCTTTGTATCAGGATCTCTTAGTGTTTCTCCTGCATTAATTTACGTAATTTTCCTACCCACCCTTGGGTTGGTCCTTTCATAATTCCCATTTTACAGATAGATGAGTTGCTGAGGCACAGAGAAATTAATTACCTAAGGTCACAGGATTTGTAAAATATGTACCCAGAATTCAAACCCAGCAATCTGGCTTCTGAGCCAATGACTTCAGCACCAATACCATAATGCTGCTCATGAACACAAGCTCTAAGTTTATCACCCCACCTAAGGGATGCACACTTTCCTTCATTATTTCTGGTTTATCTAAGTCTGATTCAGTTCTTACCAGGTAAACTGGCACAGGGTTCTCCTTGAATACGTTTCTGGCTTCTTACTACTAACTACTAACATAGGTTCAGATTTTGAACCCTTATAATACCAGTCACAGTGCTGGAAGTGAGGAAGGGAATACAAAGTCAGAGAAATCCATGAATAACTGTCCCAAGCTTTCATCTTCTCCCCCAGGTATAAAATTCTTATGCAACCATTGAGATCTCAAATTGGTTTAGATCAACAGAATGATCACCTGTCCAATATCGTTAAAGACACTTAGTATTTTACTCATAATGTTTCAAAAAGTAAAGTAATAAATCCACAACACATGGTAGTATTTCATGGACTGGAGAGCTCCTCCCCGTCCAGGCTGAGAAAGAGAGATCAAATCCAGTGGTCACTAGAGGCTGAGAGTCCACATCCACACAGAAAGGGATGAAGAAATGAAGACACAGAGAAGAATGTTGTGACTGGTATTACGGCTGTAAACTAGATACACCAGGAATTATCACTGACATGAAAGAGGGGACCAGAAAAATTCAAAGTAGACCAAGGGGATGGGAGCTTTTCTCTAGAAAAGAAAAAGCAAGGCACTGGTGGAAAACTGAAAGGCTAGGCCTGTACCCCACATGGGTTTAGAGCCCAAACATATAAGTTCTTTAGAGGTGCAGAAAACACCCAGCCAAAACTTAATGTAAGCCCAGTCTGTTTGGCAGAAACAAACAGAGGCATGTTTTGAGAGAAGCTCCCAAAATCCAGGCCACAAGGAATTTTCACAGGAAGAAACACAAGCCATACTAAAAATAATCTCCCATTTTATAACTATAAAGCTCATGAGGAAACAATTCCCTAAAACACATGAATCCTCAGAATAGACTCAAAATATTCAGAGACAATTATCGCTATAGAAAAAAGTTATTCTGAAATCTGGTTTCTTTGATGGAAGTTTTGAAAAATACCTTATAAAAAAATGGTGGAATATTGCCACTACCCCCATGGGTTAGCCTTACCAATCCTGGAACTAATTCAACTTGAACTTGAAGCTTTATTATCATTATTTAGAGATGTTGGACTGTAATCAAAACAGGGTATTCAATTTCAGTTGGCACTTAGGCCAATACAATATGAAAAGGAATGTTTTAAGTGTTAGAAAAAGGAACATCCCTTTTGTCTTTTTCTCTGAGGAAGCTAACACAGAATACTTTAACGAGAGACAAAGAGGGACATATAGGGACAGACAGACAGGAAGGAAGAGAAATGAGAAGCATCAATTCTTCATTGCAGCACCTTAGTTGTTCATTGATTGTTTCTCATATGTGCCTAAACCAGGGGGCTCCAGCTGAGCCAGTGATCCCTTACTCAAACCAGCAACCTTGGGCTTCAAGCCAAAGACCTGTGGGCTATAAAATCAGTGACTATGGGGTCATGTTTGTGATCCCATACTGTAGTTGGTGAGCCTGTGCGCATGCTGGTGAGCCCGAACTCAAGCCAGAGACCAGAGGGTTTTGAAGTTGGGTCCTCTGTGTCCCAGGCTGGTGTTCTATCCACTGCACCACTGCCTGGTCAGACCAGAAAAAAAATTTAATTGATTTAAATTGATTTGAGAGAGAGAGAAACAAAGACAGAGAAGGGCGGGAGAGACAGAGACAGAAAGAAAAAGAGGAAAAAAACATTGATTTATTGTCCCATTTATTTGTGCATTCATTGGTCAATACCTGCATTTGCCCTGACCAGCAATAAATCTGCAACTTTGGCATATCAGGACAACGTTCTGACCAACCAAGCTAGAGTCTTCTCAGTTTAGGAACCAAAAATTGTGAAATATTTATATAAAAGTTCATACCAAGTTACCTTCATAACAACTCAATAAATATTCCATGCATGTTTACCACATGTTTATCTGTGCTTGATGCTGTAGATGGTGCTCAGGTTAGAGTGAAGGACTGAAGATAGTTATTAAGAGTTAAACTGAACATGGATAACACTCAACGGCAGGCCTATCAAGTTCTCGAGGGGGTGAGTACGCACAGAGAAAAGCAGAGTCCCGAGCTATAAAAGAAAGGTTCAAGTTCAGAAACAATGGGGAAAACATAAGCCAAAGAGGAGTTCTATTTCAAACAGGTAAGCATAAGGAACTGAGAATTTCAAGAGCACAAAATACAATGTCAGAACAATGAGAGTCCAGGTGATTGAAAAATCATTGGAGATACTCATTAAACAACAAAAATTAAGATATTTACAAATAAGAAAAAAAATGAATGGTAAGGAAATGAAGTAAATTAATAGAAAGCATTCATCCAGAAAATTTAGCAGTAAATAAAGATGATGGCGCTGTGAAGAGAGTGATAGGTCACAGGAAGGTGCTGAGAAAGAACAAGCCTGTATTTTTGAAAGAATGGAGTAAAATTAGATCACCAAAAATTATGACAGGCCTGACCAGGCGGTGGTGCAGTGGATAGAGCATCGCACTGGGATGCGGAGGACCCAAGTTTGAGACCCCAAGGTCGCCAGCTTGAGTACAGGCTCATCTGGTTTGAGCAAAGCTCACCAACTTGGACCCAAGGTCGCTGGCTTGAGCAAGGGGTTACTCGGTCTGCTGAAGGCCCACGCTCAAGGCACATATGAGAAAGCAATCAATGAACAACTAAGGTGCCACAACAAAGAACTAATGCTTATTATCTCCCTCCCTTCCTGTCTGTCTGTCTCTATCTATCCCTCTCTCTGACTCTCTCTCTCTGTCTCTGTAAAAAAAAAAAAAAAATTCTGACAGTAATTCAGGAGAAGTCATCTAAAGTAATTTCCTTTTGGAATTAGAATCAAAGATGGAGGGAGAGGGTTAGCACTGAGAGGAAGAGACAGCTCTTCATGAGGAAAAGTTCTCACAGATGTTAAGACATCATATAAGGAGAACACAGAAGCTGCTGTGAAAAGGAGTTCAATTGTTGTCACAGTTCCTGATCATCTGCAGGGAATGGAGAATTGGAGAGTGCCATAAGGAGTCTATAGGTCCCCACTGAAGGGACAGCAGCCTCTCTCTGGTAGGCCACAGCTCCCTATCTCTGGTGGCCCCTGACTTCCCTCTGGATATTTAAGAATAAATACATAAATAAAACTAAAATCCAAAAATAAAACACCATTTGGAGGCAGTGATTCAGATCCATTAAATTGGCTAGCAAGGTGCTGTCCTCAAATTAACTTTAGCAACAGAAAATAAGGCCCTTTCATACTTTACAAAGCAAGAAAGGCTAAGACAAAGAAAGGTTAGCTGGAGCTACTCCCACCCAAACAAACAAATAAGCAAACAACATCACAGAAAAAAAAATTCTAAAAAACGATTATATATGTCGGTATATGATAGTTCTTTTTTAAAAATCTTTGAAAAGTGTTATCATAAGCAGTTTCTCTTTCTCTTTTACATAGAAGAAATACACTGACTTAAAAACATTTCTACGAAGTTCAGCTACAAAGGAAAAAGTAAGGAAAAGGAAACATGAGAGTCTGTGTTTGTTGTAATAAAATAAAATTTGCAAGAATGACATGAGGCACAAGAGAGGCACTTCATACATTGCCCTAAATGAAAGCAAAGCCTGAGATTTGTCAGCACTGAGGACTCAGTAGCAAGGATTAGTAGAATATGTAGGACAAATATGATGAGGTTAGTTGTTGTTTGTAAATATGACTATATTGTACATTTTAAAAACTAAAATAGCCAAGTATACAAATAAGTTAAACACGACTTAGTAATACTGCTCTCATTTCAAACCACTTCTAAATTCATATTATTTTAGACATTTAGAAAATAAACAGCTAAATATAATCTGATAGAGCTTAAAACTGATCAGGCTTTTGTTGTTGCAGTTGTTTTAGATTTTCCAGTTTAACTGTAGACGAATTTTTCAATGGACTGAATGTTTATGACCTCCACCCCCCAATTCATGTGTTGAAACATAATTCCCAATGTAATTATGACAAAGAATCTGGTTTCACCTAATACCTTCCATCTACAAAGTAGAAAATATACCGCTCACAAAAATTAGGGGATATTTCAATAATCTAAACATGCTTTGAGTATATTCTCACACTGGAATCAAATTAACAATATAGGATTCTAGATTGAAAATAAGTTCCTCTGATACTTTTGGAGACATTACTTTCTAGTTTTCTTCTAGCTCTTAGACATGCTGCTGAGAAATATAACGTCATTCTTATACCCAATTGTTGGCATATGACTGACCTGTGCTCCAACTTGTTAGTTTCCTCCAAGTCTTTTTGACTAGGCCTCATCCTTGGGCTCTGCCATTGCCCCATTTGATCCAATTTTGGAAAAACTCTTGCTGGTTCAGCAGTTTAGCGAAAATCACCCAACCTTGATATCTGATCAAGTTCTTTATCTTTCATCTTTGGTATCTGACCACCCTTGATATCTGATTAAATTCCTTATGCACCAATGTTGATATCTTATCACCTTGGCTTGCTTTCAGCAATTATCTTATAAAGTCAGTTTAGCCAAAATCCCTCTTTATTCCTGATGTTTCTTAGCACTTTTTGATCCACGGACCCAGATCCTATTCCTTGGCTATAAGTTCCTACTTTTCCTTGTTGTATTCAGATTTGAGCCCAGTCTCTTTCTTCTACTAAAAAATCCCATTGTAACAGTCTCCCTGAATAAAATCTGCCTTACCATCTTTTACAAGTGTCAGAATAATTTTTGCTTTAACAATAGGCATTCTCTTAATTCCTCATTTTCAACTGAACACCTTACTTTCAGTGCTGAGTTCAGTGTCTCCAAGTCCCATGTCTTCCTGGACTCAATATCTCTAGAGAGTACATGCCTCTCCTTTGGAAAAGATGAGGAGGAGAATTTACCTGGCATTGGGTAGAGAAGACATGTAGTGGCTAGTGAAAACTTATATATTCTCATTCTTGTCTCTGTCTCTCAAAGTACCTGGTTCCACCCTTCCTGAGAGCTGTCCAGAGTCTAAGCTTAAAGACTCTCTCAGTCTACTCCTCATCAGTATCCTTCTTAGCAGGTGTTGGCTTTCTTCATGCAAGTCACACATCACTTCTCAATCCACTGTCCATCTTAAGTTTTAATGAACACATTTTGTTTTCCATTGTCTCTTTTACCACTTTCTTTGTCCTTTGGATTTATAATGTTTTTTATTCCTTGAGGTTATGCTAAAGGTTTTTCAGGAAATAAATCCACACAGTCAAGCCACCATTTTATGTCAAAAGTCCTATTTACTATTAAAAAAATAACTTTATGCATATATCTATCTTCACAAAGTCCACTGAGGATGTAGACTGTAGTTGACATCTATTGGATCTCTAGTACTAAGGTGACCAACTTTTTTACAATGAAAAGGAGGACAAAAATAAATTGAAGAAAACAATATTGTAAATAAAAGAAACATTTTATTCATTGCAACAATAATACACTATAATATGATAAATGCATAATAAAAACTTGTAATATTTTATATTGTAATTATGCTTATTTGCCTATTAATTTTTAATAATAGTAAGAAAAAATTACTCATTAATAAAACTAAATATCAAACAAAACCACTAATTTGGAGTGATATTTGGGTATATTTATCATTTTCTAATTTAAAAAAATGTCTGTTTTATGCAACTATTTAATCAAAATGCATTATTTTTATTTATTTATTTATTTATATTTTTGTATTTTTCTGAAGCTGGAAACGGGGAGAGACAGTCAGACAGAATCCCGCATGCGCCCGACCGGGATCCACCCGGCACGCCCACCAGGGGTGAAGCTCTGCCCACCAGCGGGTAATGCTCTGCCCCTCCGGGGCGTTGCTCTGCCGCGACCAGAGCCACTCTAGCACCTGGGGCAGAGGCCAAGGAGCCATCCCCAGTGCCTGGGCCATCTTTGCTCCAATGGAGCCTTGGCTGCGGGAGGGGAAGAGAGAGACAGAGAGGAAGGGGGCGGGGTAGAGAAGCAAATGAGCGCTTCTCCTATGTGCCCTGGCCGGGAATCGAACCCGGGTCCCCCGCACGCCAGGCCAACGCTCTACCGTTGAGCCAACCGGCCAGGGCCCAAAATGCATTATTAATAAATATGGTTTGAGGTTAGAGTTCCACTTTAAAACTCGAATTTCGGGAAAATACTTGTAAATAAAATTATACATATTTGGAAATTATTAAATAGATAATGAGTTAATAAAATGTGAACTTACCTGTCTGTGATTGAATATTCACCGAGAAAGAAATAATCGTGAGTCTACAATGTCTTATGTGCCGTGTCGTGTTTCAGTAAGAAGTACACAAAGCCATTTGCGCTCTCGGTACATCGCGCACTCTCTCAAAGTCTCCCGTGCAGAACGCATGCATCTCATAATCACGTCTCGCCACACTGCGCTGATCCTTGGTGAATTGTCATGTCAAATACAAATATGTCACATCACATGCAATGGATCAACTCTGGATCAATTGAATACAGACATTTACAGATTAGTCTTCCAATATCATGAAGGAGGACACTTTTTGAGGGAAGATGTAATTTACCAAAGGACTGTCTTCCCTAAAGGAGGATGATTGGTCACCTTACTAGTACCCCAAACACTGACCTTTGCATTGGAAACCAACAGTGTTTACCACTGACGTGTTAGTTTTACAGATTCTGAGCCTTATGCTCTGACCATATTCCAGTAAAATACCTAATATGAGGAAGGGCAGAGGAGGCATGTGGCCACAATCACATATGATATGTGTTTATAGGAGTATGAACTAGAAGTACAACATACTCTCTACCTCTATGAGGCTCATAATCTATTTGGAGAAACAAAACTTCTACCATTAAATGTCCAAAACAACACAATAATTTGACAGCAATAGGATAACAATGAAGGGGTAGCACAAGGTGGAGTTATTTGGCAAATGTAGATTAGTGTTTGTGTTCAGAAGCTGGGCAAATCTTCCTCTAAATGAGATGAAATTGAAAACTTTCATAAAAGGGTTGAATTTGAGTGAATGGATGGATAGATGTAAGCTTAAATTCTAGACTGCTGTGTTGAAGACCATCATGTGTTCATGAAATCCAGTTCTCTAATCCACTTATTTCCCATCCTGAGCACATGGCTAGACTGTATTTCTGGGGTAGGTGGAGCCATGAAAGGTTGATAAAAGTGATGCAGCCCATACCCCCCCCCCCATCCCTTAAAATACCTCTCATGTGATGCTGTGTGTTCTCCACCTTCCCTAGGTTGTGGTCAGTCTTCACACTCATTCCTGTCCAATTTGACAACTGGTTATAAATCCCATATTCTACTCTCTTCTCTCCTAACGAGTTTGTGGTTTCCTGCCGTCTCCCGGCTTCCTCACCCCATTGCCCCTGGGATATGGACTGACACAAATTGAATTGGAAGTGGAAGCAAAATGTTCAGTCATTAGTAGGAACTTAGCAGGAGGGCACACCAGCATGAAACCAGAGATGCAAATGGATTTCCACTTAGAACATATTTCTGGATTTTGACTGCCTGAACTCCCTGTCATGGTTCTGAAAAGGGTGGTGGGTTACACTGACTGTGGAGTGCATCAGGTTTGTCTGCTGAGCTAATACCGAGCTGTGCTCTGCAAGGAAATGTCACTCCCACATCCTAAGTGTTTAAGCACTTACCAACTGCATGGACCAATTCAGGTTTTAAAATTGTGAAAACATCATGGCTGCAGGGGTTTGTTACCGTGGTAAGACTGATCACACACAGTGAACGTCTGAGGAAGTGAGGAACTTGTTATCTGTGGCAGCTGTTAGGCAACTCTGACCTGTGTGACAGGTATGAACTTGATGGAATAAACAGGAAAGCACAGACAGTTGTAGGCCTTGCCCAGCACTCAGTCTGTAACCACTCACTGTATCCGGCAATGAAGGCATGAGAACAATAGGATCGCTTTGGGCCTTTCATATAGCCAGCTCGATTTTAGCAAGTCAGCTGCGAATAGCTCTTAATTCAGTTAGTTGTTTTCAGATTAATTGGCCCCTGCGTATTAAGTTTTCTTTCCCCCTAATCATGCCAAAATCTCTAATCTGTCTTCTCAATTTGTAATGTTAAGAAGAATCGCATCAGGGATTGCATTTTCAATTCATTGTGCACAGATTGTTGTCAATGACAGGAAAGCACAAGAGCCATAGAGTCACAGGAAAAACAAATGCAAGGATCTTTATAATATTGCATAAGCACATATGGAACTTTCTGCTTTAGCACCCTATGAGAATGAGGGTGATCATATTGATTTGAAGGCAACATATTATAGGAACAATTTAGCCAGAATCCATCGAACTCATCTTCTGTAGCCCTGGGACTGTTTTTTATTCCAGATGTTTAGAATTAGTTCCACATTCAAAGGCTGTTTTCTGGATAAAGAAAGATAGGCTTATTTTTAATATTTTAAAGGCTTAAAGGTGGGGAAGTTTCTTAATTCATTTTCTTGGAGAAAACAAAATATATAGCAAGGCAGCATTATAATCCCTTTTAAGGATTTATTGAAATGTCAGACTCTGGGGGACTGAAGCTGTAAGAGGAAAATGAATACACAGCAGATTAGCATTTAGAGAATATTCTTTTATTGTTTGAGTATAGAAATTAAATGCTGAATAGAATTAATTTGGAATTTGGCAGGGATTTGAATAGCAGAGGTAAGGCAGGCAAATAATTGAGCAGACCCGAAGCCTGTAGGAACATTTATTGGAATAAATAAATAAATAAAAAACAGGATGCTCTAAGTACAAAAAACAAGAAAGTAAGAATTTTATACTTATTCAATGATGTTCTGGAATTGAAGAAAGGGCAAGATTCTTCTACTTTTAAAACCAGGACTCTTTTTTTTTTATACCAGTGCAATCAAGAACTAAAATTAATTATTAGTATGACCATTGAGAACCATAATTTGTTGGAGAGTTTTCTACTCTAGAAGTAAAATGATTTAAAACACTGTCTGCCTAATTTCAGCCAAGAATAGGGAAAAAAAATGACCCTGTAATTAGTTGTTTGGAATCTTTGGATTGCTTTAGATAAAGAAAGAGTACATCATTTTTAATAGAAAGTTCTCTTCTAGATAAGGACCTATTCAGATAATTTAATTATTATAGTTTATTGAGCATAAATTATGGACATTTCAGTTAATTTTCTACTCTCATTTAGATCTAATTAGAACTAGATGGCCTTTTTAGAATGTATATATATGCAAAAGTACTTATATTTAATGGAGAATGTTAAAAATAGCATAAATTAAGAAGCTATTTATTTTACTAAAGAAGACTCCAAATTGTGCCATGACTTGATGAGACTTAAAACCGAATGGAGTTACTTTCACTCATTTTCCTTCCTCTATGGCAGTGATTTTTTTACCTTTTTTATCTCATGGCACACATAAACTAATTATTAAAATTTTGCAGCACACACAAAAATTATATCATACTTTTTGCCGATCTGACAAAAATATAGGTATAATTTTGATTCATTCGCACTGAACGGCTATTATTGTGTTGGCTGTTGTCATTTTTTTATTTGACAATCTAAGTGAAAAGAGCTCAGTGCCCCCCCTGACTAAAGAGTCAGGTACTGCATGTTTTAAAAATTCTTGTGGTACATCAGTTGAAACTTACTGCTCTATGGTATAAACTTTCAGGACATTTTTGGGCACGTTCCTTCATTATGTGTTTTGATATACCTGAGTCTATTATTACTTTCAATACAGAAAATAATGGTTCACTTTTTTTTCCGGGCACTCTATCTAGTAGAAGAGTCTGGAGAGAAAAAAAGCGGAGCTCTGCTGAATATTGTTAAGAGTTAATGGCCATAGCTCAGTTAATTTGAGCATCAACCCCAGATGAGATTTGCATGTGGAAGTCTGTCTCACTATCTCCCTTCCTCTCACCTAAAAAAGAAAGAAAGAAAGAGTTAATGACCAAAGAACTTCTATGGGGACCATCTGTCTAGAAGAGCATTAGTAATAACAAAACTATAGCTGCCCAGAAAGTTGTTTAGATGAGAAGTCATGGTCTTAAGAATTTGCCCTAATTTTGCATTTCTTATTCTCCTCTCTTTTTTCAGTTTGAATTGTCACCTGTGATGAGTACATCCTTGCTCTATTTCCAGAAAAAAAGAAAGAAAAGAAAGAAAGAAAGAAAGAAAGAAAGAGAGAGAGAGAGAGAGAGAGAGAGAGAGAAAGAAAGGAGAAAGAAAGAAAGAGAGAGAGAGAAAGAAAGAAAGAAAGAAAGAAAGAAAGAAAGAAAGAAAGAAAGAAAGAAAGAAAGAAAGAAAGAAAGAAAGAAAAAAAGAAAAAGAAAGAAAGAAAAAGAGAGAAAGAAAAAGAGTAGTCTGGGATCACAAGAGCCCAGGCTACAACTGTGGGTGTGGGTAACTGAGAGCCATCGTGTTTCATCTGACGGCAGGAGCCCCAACTCCTTAAGAAGAAAATTGCATAAGAGGACATGCTAGACTTTCTGCAGGCAGATGCTGATTGTCTCGCAGCCCTACATAAAGCATGAATGACCCAGAGCGCCTCTGTGTGCTGAAAGCAGTGAGAGCTGATGGCGGCTGCTTCTCCTTCCCTTTGCCTCTCACCTGCCCCCTTCCTTTCCTGATTCTCCCTCCTGCACTCTCTCCCCTTTTCTAACTTACCTTTCTGCTCCTTCTGCACTTCTCTTCACCAACCGAATGGCTGTTTTGTGATATAGATTTGATTTACTCTACACATTTAATAAAACTTGCCATTTATTAAGGCGGCTCTCTTCAGTGTGTTTGTCATTGTGGTAATATCCAAAAGTGAATTAGGAAGAGAAAAAAAATGAGATCTTCTATTTTCATTCATCTCATCTAATCTGATACTGCAGTCTATATCCCTTGGGTGGAATTATATTAAGCATGATAATAGTTATTTGAATTTATAGATCTTCTAAAGCCATGAGTAGAATTGAACACTTACCATATTAGTGTGGATCTCTCAGCCTTAAAAAAGCCTTTTGAATTAGAATATTTCAAGACTCAGTGATTTTTCCTGAGCCTGTTTGAACATGCGTTAACTGTATATCTTTTGCATGTATATTAGATTATTTAAATGTTGAGTGTAAAATTGGGAACATACTTAATTTCCTTGAGTATATTCAGCAAAACAATAAAAGAGGTTTGTGAGGTTAACAGATTTCTTTCTTCTATGATCCAAAAACAATTGTTGTTTGAAAGTGTGTTTCTACTAAATACTGGCTAAGCCTCAGATGATTAATCATGAATGTTCTAATGATTCACCCTCCTGTTGTTGAGCATGAAGTACTGTCCTTTGTAAGGGATGTTTTGATGTGGTAATGGAATGCCTTTTATCCATTCACAGAATCCCTGCCATAGTATGCAGCCACTTCACATTGTCTTTTTCTCTCTGGCATGTAAATTCCCTCATATCATGGGAAAATTGTGAGTAGTCTTAGTGGACGCAGTGTCCGACTCTCAATATGGAAATGTAAAAGTTTAGGCCCTTTCTTCCCTGATCCTGATAATGCTGCGGTGGGCATGGCCTATCCTTGGCTGCTGGGATGCTTCTGTAAGAATTTTAACTTTTGAATGAATCAAGACAAGACATCTGGGGTTCATTCACAGGAGTGACAGTGGCAGAGTGTCTGGTGGTAGTGGTCTCCTGGGAGATTATTACTGATAAAAATGACCATTGTGCTCTCAGCTTCTTGGTTTTTCAGAGATATTTATTTTCTAAGCCTGATCATTAAATTTCCATCAATTATGTGAGTCATTAATACTTTTCTAATAATTTTATTTTTGGTAAAAAAAAAAAAAGCCAGATGTTGTATTTGTGATAGAAAGACTGGCCTCAATTCTTAACCTCTCCTTATATTCAAACTTCTTGCCATGTGACTCTGCAGTTCTTTCTATTGGCATGTTCCTTATATCTTGACTTTGACCTTGGTCATGAACTTGCTTTGTCCAATGGAATTGGGTGACAGTTCTCTGTCTAGACCTTAGGAGGCATCACATTTCTGCCTGTCTTCTTGTGTTTTTGCCATTGCCATAAGATAGCTTTTCTGGGTATCTTCTGCTTCTCAGCATGTGTCCCTGAATGAATACACATGGAATAGACAGAACTCAGCCCAACCCACTGTGAGGAGCAAAGTCCAGCCTGCCCACAACTTCAAGCAGCATCACTTAGACAAGTCTACCCTCAATCAGTGAACATGAAAGGAATCACAGATGTGTGAGTGGATCTGGCTGAGATGAACAGAACTAAATGTCTAATACTAACATGCCGATTTCTGAGAAATATGTGATTTTTGTTTTTTGCCACTGAGAACTCATGTTTGTGTTTTGCAGCTCACAATAGCTACCTGATACATATCTGTTACATGCAATTGAAAGTATTCCAACTGATGGAATATATCAAGTCAATAATATGAAGTAAGCATGTGTATGTGTGTGTGTGTGTGTGTGTGTGTGTGTGTGTGTGTGTGTGTGTGTGACAGTGTGATTGATCCTTTCTTTAGTTCTATGGAGTAAATCCTGTTCATCCTTAGTAATCATATTTTCCTATTCTCTTTCCTTTTGGTTGCTTGGAATGAGCATGTAACAGTCTTCACACCAATGAAATCTCTGGGAAGTCTGTGTACAAGTGTTTCTTTCTTTCCCTTTCTGATAAAGGGCATAGATTAATGAATAAATAAAAATTTTTTTAAAAAAAGGCATCCATTGGAAGAGACACCCTTCTCCTTTTCTCTCCATGCTCAGAGCTGAAGCAACTATCTGTGTCCATTGGGGAACACTTGAATATGTAACAGAGGGAATGAACCTATGTGCATGATATCAATGAATCACTCAGTTAACCAACTCTGAACTGTTCTATCTGAGCTTTGTGTCATTAGAGAGAATACGCTTTTATTTTAAAGTGATTGGGTCTGGTTTTCTTTTTCTTACCACTGAAAATATTTTGACTCTTGGGTGTGTTATGTAGGTGTGTAGGAGCATGAGAAGGACAGAATGCCGGAGAACTTTGGGTGAAAAAAAAGAAATTAGTTCAGGTTATCTCTCATGAAACTGTAGGCACATAACAACATGTGTTAAGTGGTGTGTAAGTTGAGGTCAGGTGGACAATAGCCCACATTTACCTTGCTTTTCCTCAGTACCTCCAGCCATAGTTATATTTGCTCTGTATGGATCATTAGCAAATGATGAGAGCTAGACCTTCATGGCTGACTCTTTTTGCAGACTGTCCATATCTAGAACACTCTGACCCATAAAGGGCACTTACCCTGCCTTTTACTTTTGCAAAGAAGTGAGTATTTGTCAGGTCCAATTGGCTCCTTATCTCATCTGCAGTTATATAGTACATGTTTGAATATAACTTTGACTCAATTCTTATGTCCAGGCTGTACCCAGAATGATAAAATCAGAATCTCTGGGGTTGGGAACCAAGTGTGCATATATTTCAAACTTCTGAAATGAACTCCATTATGAAACCAGTGTTGAGAACTATTGTTTTAACCTCTGTTTTCTCATGAGTAACTCAGACTCTAAATAAAATGTGTAGACAAAAGGTATAGGACAGTAAAGACTATGGAAGTGTTCATTACCTATTGCTATATATAAAATTATCCCATAGTTTAGCAGGTTAGAGCAATAGTAATCCTTATTATTCCTGAATGCTATGAATCAAGAATCTGGGACAAGGTTAATTGAGTGCTACTGACCAAGAGTCTTTCATGCAGTTGCAGTTAAGTTGTTGGCCAAGGCTGCAGTCATCTGAAGGCTCTGGAGAATGTTTTCAAGATGGTTCACTTCCATCGCTGTAGATAGGAGGTGTCAGTTCCTCACTGGCTATTGGCACGAGGCATCAGTCCCTTGCCAAGTGGTTTTCTCTCTACAGCTGCATGACTGTCCTGGAAACACGGCAGCTGGCTTCCCCCAAGTGACTAATTTAAGAAGGAGTGAGTGGAAGCTCTGATGTCTTTCATGACTTAGCCTCTGACGTCACCCACCATCATTTTCACTATATCCTATTGGTTATACAGGTCAGCCCTAGTCAATGTGAGAGGGGGCTGCAAAAGTCTTAATAACCAGGAGTTTGGAATCATTGGGGCCATCTTGACGACTACAGTGGGATAGAAATGAATAAATAGCCTGTCCCTGTTAGATGCCTGGTAGGCTGATGATGGAAACCCAGCTGTGAGGAGCCTTCATTGGAATATAAATACTCCGTTAGAGCAGCCCTATCAATTTCTTAAACACCAGATGGCTGGGTAGAGCCTTTGGGTTATCTCAAAGGACATTATTCTTTTTTATTTTTTTATTTACAAAATTAAATTTAACAGGATGACATTGGTCAACCAGAGTACATAGATTTAGAGAAAACATCTCCACATCATTTGGACAATTATGCAGTACACCCATCACCCAAAGTCAAATCATGCTCCATTACCCTATATTTGTTTCTCTTAAAGGACATTATTCAATGGCACAATTCCCTTCAGGGATGTCAAACTCTGTGGATGCCTGAACTACCGTATTTCCCTGTGTATAAGACGCACCTATTTTCGAAAAATTTGGGGTCTAAAAACTGGGAGCGTCTTATACACTGGTTGTAGATTTTTTTTACTTGCATTTCCTGCTTTTATTTTCCGTGTGAATGAGGAGTTGTATGAATTTATGATGAATAAAACGAGTTCAATAACTTGATATAATACATTTTCCCTCTAAATTTTGGGCCCCAAAATTAAGGTGCATATTATACATAAGAGCATCTTATACATGGGAAAATATGGTTATTTTGTTCATATTCAGATCAGCTGGGACTAGCTGCTGATGCTTAGCAAGCAAATAAATAAGATGTTAGTTAGCTTCATTAGTACTGATTCTTCTGAAAATGAGAACTTCCAATAACTGCCAATCATGTATAGTTATAAAAGTGCCCTGTAACATTAAAAGCAGGAATAGTCTGAATTATTTAAAATTGAGTATTCTCCCTAACCTTTTGCCTTTTTTGAGTTTGCAAAAACAAGAGTCTTCAATGCAATTCTTAGCTCTCTGTCTTTTTTCTAATTCTTTACCTCCAGAATCATTTACTTTATTTCAATCCATTACCATCTATCTACTGATATTGTGTATGGGAGTGTAGATATCTCAGGATACTGATTTAATCTCCTTGGCTATATACCAAAATGTAGGAATGCTAGATCATATAGTAGTACTATTTCTAATTTTAAAAGGAATTTCCATGCTCATAATTTCTTTTCCTATACTTGTGCTTCGTTTTCTTCTTTTTCTTAGTATCTGGCAATTCCATTCTTCCAGCCGATCAGGTGAAAATTTGGAGTCATCCTGAATTTCCCTCTCATACCACCATTGCAACAATCTTATCCATTCCATTTTTTGATTCTTTCTTCAAAGGATCTCTTGCATCAAACTATTTCTTACTACCTCTACATCTACTATGCTGAGCTGAGGTCCCTCATGTATTGTCTAGAACTTCAATAGCATCTTAATTAATCTCTCTGCTTCAACCCTATCCTTATAACCTGTTTTTCATAGAGCATTATAAAATGAGAGATAGATGTTCTCAGTTCTCTTTTCAAAATCTTCAGATGGTTTTACATTTCTAAAATGCTTGCTCTGACCTGCAATGCCTATCTGCTCCCATTTCTTTTCTACTCCTGTGACCTTCTGTCCTCATCTTCTATCGTCTCCCCTTATACTCTTCTACTTTATTCCACCACAAGGACTTTGCTAGTCTTTCCACACCAAGCATAATCATTTACCTTTCAGGGCCTTTACACTGCCTCTTCCCACGTCTAAAATTTTCTGCCCCATGTATTTTCTTAGTTTATTTTCTTCCTTCTTTTAGATCTCAGCTTAAGCATCTAACCAGGAGGACTTTCTTAACCTCCATATGTAGAGTGTTTTCTTCAATCTCAACTATCTCCTTTATCCCACTTTTATTCTTAAAACACTTATGACTTGACACATATTTACTCATATTACTATGACAACTCTACTGGAATGCAGAACCATTATCAGTTGTGTTTTATGCTATATCTGTAGAGCTTAAAACCATTCCTGGCACATAGTAGGTGTTCAATAAATATGTTTTGAATTGAATTTGATTACATTTATCCACGGAATCTCCTAAAATTTCACATTAGTATTTCAAGCAAAAAATAAAGTGAAATTCTACTTGTGCCATGTATTAAAGAAGGAATGTTACAGAAAATAAGGTCTTTAATACCCCACCATTTAAAATATTATCAAATTGAATGCCATTTACCTAGCATTGATGAACAAAATGTTGAATTTAAATGACAAAATACAATGGTATGTTTTATTTGAATAACAGTATACAAATTAAAATCCAATGAACAGCCTGACCTGTGGTGGCACAGTGGATAAAGCATCAACCTGGAAACTCTGAGGTTGCCGGTTCAAAACCCTGGGCTTGCCTGGTCAAGGCACATATGGGAGTTGATGCTTCCTGCTCCTCCTCCCTTCTCTCTCTCTCTCTCTCTTCCCTCCCTATAATGAATAAATAAAAAAAAATCCAATGAACAATACAATGAAAAAGACTTGTCTTAAGAAACAGACCCAAAAATATAAGCGTAGTATAAATCAGAAAGATTTATTTAACAGCAATTGGTCTCTATAAGGTATATCAGGAAGTAGAATTTTTATTTTTGCTTTAAAAAGAGGTAGAAATGAAAGAAAAAAGATATAGAACTTATAAGCGTATAAAGAAGGTTGGACATTTAAATGGAAAAATATATAGAAGTACAACTTTAATTGTATTTGAACTCACTATTGCTAAAATATACTAATCTATTCTTAAGCCTGAAAAATTAGCAACCTGACAGAATTTTAATTAAGAATTATAACTTTAGAATTACAATTTTAGCACTAGATTCCCTTCTTTTTAAAAATCAAGGATAAAGATAGCAAAATAAAAATTGTGGGTGATACTGGATTCACATCAAATATGCTCATATTCAGACTGAAATGATATGAAATGCAAATTTATGGCAATTAAGATTAGCATATTCAGAAAACAACATATCCTGAGACTATATCTTTCATATTTTAGTACTTTGGACATGTAATACATTTTGACTATATAATCATGACATTGTCAGGTTTTTATGCATTAAAGGAAGCCTTCATGTATTATTTAAAACTACAACTATCCAATAGTCATTTCTGTCTTCCCTTAGGAAAAGCAATATCTGTTCCTTTGACTTGGTGATCAGCATTTGATGATTTACCATTTCTTTGTGCTTTTTGAGGCCCACAGCAAATTGCAAACGCCAGACTTTCCGGAGGAACAGCTGGAATAAATTATGAGGAGCAGGCTGACACACCAAGGAACAAATAAGAAAACATAAGAAAACTAGATTAGGATTTTAAGGCCCCGTCTCAGTGTAGGAGTGGATTTTTCCTTCAGACTCTATGGAGCCCTATTCCAATCTTCAAGGTAGAATTGTTTGGCTTATTTTCTCTTGGTATTTGGATCAGAAAGTGGAGCGAGCCAGATTTTAAATTATCATAGCAAAGTTCTTGTGGGATGGGTCTTGTGCTCTGCGTGGGGAATTGTTTTCATTCTCTGCTTTGGTCATTTTTAGATGATTTAGGCTGGAGTATCTCTGAGTTCTCATTCTATAAACAGAATGCAGTCTCTCATTTACAGGGCTCTGTTAATGCTATAAACACTTTCAAGAACTTATTTAAATGATTACATGAAACTTGGAAGTATCCTGTAAGATCTATGTTGACTCCTGGATGGTCTGGCTCATTACCAGTACCCACATAGTTTAACAAAGAATGTTTTAAAGACTAGTACCATGGAAAGAATTAGCTCACAAAAAATGAAATTTTAGATTTTCTTACTCCAAAACTGTTGAGAATTCTTTGCAAATTGGGCCTGTGAATGAAAGCTGCCTATAAGAAAGGTATAGTTGGAAACTGGCCAGAATGACATTCAAAGAGGCCATCCAATAAGTCAGAAGATAAACTTGGCTCAACAATTTAAAACTTAAGTGATTTTTGCCCTAAATTAAGGCTAAATAGACTCAAAAGTCACTTATAACCGTTCATATTTACCCAACTTTTTCCAGCTATATATATCGCTCAAGGCTGTAGTCTGAGCCTTTGTATGATAGGGGTCATGATAAGTAAATCAAATTGCTTTTGAGACACTTTAGGAATTAGTAAATCTGTTTAACACCTCATTCAGTCACTAGTTAGGTCACATCAGGCAAAATGACTTAGCCTTCAGGAACCCTATCTTTTAATCTCTAAAGTGGTGTATTCTCTCATAGAATTGTTGTCAGATTGGGTTTAATATGTGAAGCTGCTAGTACTCTGAATGGTTGCTATTAAGATATAAAAACTGGTAGGTATTACTTTTGTCATTGGGGTTAGTATCTATGTCATTCTAAATATTTACTGAGTTAATATTGACTGAACTCATACACCCTAGAAACTTTTATTTCTAAAATTACTTTTACTTGTTTTTATCTCCATTGTTTTCTTTCACTAATTTCCTTAAAAACTGTGCCTACTTTGCTTGATTAGTTTTTCTGATTTTCTACTAATTGCTTAGTGAATTATGCCAAGTATTGATAGCTAAGACAAAAGCTTAAGTTTAAAAGCTTATATATGCTTTGCTGTGAATGATTTCTTGTATTCACAGAATGATAGTAAACGGGCTGATGGTTGAGCCCTCCCTAACCTGTTAAGGCCATTGATGCCTGTTAAAGGGGAGATGTCAGTTCTTCTCAACCCCGCTGCAGGTGAAAATCACCTGCCCGGGCTCCATTCTGAAGATTCCGCTTTAGTGGGTCAGTTGGGACCCTGTCTTCAGCGAGTTTTAAAAGTTCTCCAGGTGCCTCACCCTGGCCAGGAGGCTCAGTGGATAAAGCATCGACCCAGAGCACTAGAGGTTGCGGAATCAACCCCCAGTCAGGGCACACACGAGAGCAATCAATGAGTACACAACTAAATGGAACAACTAAGTGAACCAATGAATTGATGCTTCTCTCTCTCTCATCCATAGAAGAAATTTAAAAAAATTAAAAAGTTTTCCAGGTGTCTTTAATATGTAATGAAGATTGAGACTCACTGGGCTGTTGAAGGGAAACTTGGGTTTCTGCAGAGCAACTTAGCAAGGTGTAACCTCTGAGAATCTATGCGTATTTTCCACAGAGAGTAGTAAAGGGCTGTCCCTTGTTTTAGGGAGAAAGCCTCCTTTATTATTTCATGTTGCTTTAGTTTAGTTCAACCCACACACTGGGGATTTTGAATTCAATTGTGACTTTTAAGGAAATTTTATTCTTTCTTCTACTGTCTATGTTTGGCTCGTAAGTGAAAGGCAAGTGTGAGAGTTAATTGCACTCATTCACAATTATTGTCCTATGGCCCAAATTGAGACAACCAATATAAATGAACCCCAATCAGGGTGGGCACTAGTTTGACATCCTTCTTCTGTATTTCTAATGCTACCTAAACTAAATTATTTTAGAAGTATGTGCTATTGAGTTTCTTTTGCTGTGGTTGGTGAGATTTACTCCATTCACAGGTGATAGCACATTTAACGTTGAGTCAATTTACCAATGAAGAGAACCTGGGAACTTGCTAAAACAGAAGCGTCTAGTTGCAGCCCAAGTCACGTCTTCCTGACTGTCCTGTATTGGTCCATCTCTGCCTCGACATCTTGTCCATATTGCCCCACTTCTCTCCTCCAAACTGGCTAGATGAGAAGAGGCCTTCTTCCAGGACAAACTTAAAATTCACTTCCTTCATCAACCCTTCCCACCTCTGACCAGCCCGGCCTTGGTGAGGACTCCCACTCCGTATTCCTGTGTTCACCTCTGTGGTCCGCAGTGGCGGTGAGCTGTTGTTTATAATTCTTAGTGTCTGAGTTTTGTCTTCACAACTAGCTTTAAACTGTGTCAGGTTTAGGACTAGCCTATTGACTTCAGAAATAAGGTTCTACACTTTAGCTAAGTACTCATTATATGTGTGATGGTGGTTGTGAAGTAGGAATCATTTCTGAGAAAGGAGGCGAATGTGGGCTGGATTTTTATAAGGGAAGAGCACAGAGGAGGCAGCAGTTGAACAGGGATTCAGAACTAGATGGAATTTAGATTGTTAGAGGAGAGAGCCTTCTACAATGTGTTATTTTTGGTCAGGTTTGAGTACTCTATATGTAAAAATATATATGCACACATACGTATTTGTGAAGTCATCTGAGTTCCTAGGCCTTACTGCCTTCAGAATCTGTCCTAATATATATTATGTTAAAAATAAAAATCATATAGGCCAAATTTTTAATTTCCAGTCTCCAGGATGACGGGAAAAACATACATCTTTGAGCCTTACTTAAAGCAAAAGTATATATACCCTTTTCCGATTTGTACACTCTCCACTGAAGGGAACCGTAAAGGATGTTCAGTGTCACTTTTCAGTAATATAATTGGGAAAGAAGAACTACTGGTGTTATGACCTTACATTTGCTGTTTTAAAATTTTTTAGGTCAACCCCCTCTTTCTGCGCATTTTGAATTAGCTGTCAGGAATATTGTACTGGAATTGAGAGTACCAGTGATCTTAACCACTTAAAAAGTGTGTTCAATATTGCACATGAAATTGAAAACTTTTAAACTTTAGTATGTATCAGAGATGCTGACCCTTGTCAGCACTCCCCAGCTGTTATCTTAAGTGAATAATTGGAATCTGGTTTTACAAGAGGAAGAATAGTAAAGTTAGCCAGTAACCAGGTTTCGAGTGTTATAACATTGATGTCAGATAGTGACAGCGTGACAAAACCATCCTCTTGTGCCCAGTGGATTTGGGGCACTAAATTTTTCTGTCTAGCAAGACATTTATTTATTCAAAATTTAAAGCTTAATTTTATGTTGAGTGCATTTTAAGTAGACCCAACTGTCCCCCACCCCACCCCCCTCCTCCAGGTCCACAGGGTTTTCTTCTCAACATGTATAACCTTGCACCAGGCTTCCTCCTCAATCTCCTTGTGTTTTTGTGTTCAGCCTTTGTTAGCTCCCACAGTAAATTCTATGTGGTCAATTACTTTTTATAAGAAGTTCATGTAAATTGGAGTACAGCAGAGGTATTATTGATGAGACTGATGTATAGTATTATGAAGACTACTTCAGTCATCCTTTCTGAATAGTGAGATAAAAGTCAGAAGAAATATAATGTCCCTTGTCAACAGCTTTGATTAAAAAAAAGTGAGGCTTGGAAAATTTACACATCTCAATTTTTGAGGGGAGGGAAGGCAGAGTAATTTATTTCAAGTCTTATTCCAGTTTTCTATAACTTTTACTAAAAAAAAATCAGGATCTTCTGAAAGTCTGTCAACGTGAGGCTGAATGATGGTGTCTTTCAAAATCCACATGTAGTGGATTTTCCAGGATACTTGTACTTTTATATTTTCTGTTTTTGACATGGATATACTCATGGATATTATGCCAAATATCTGGATTTTTTATGGTGCAAAAGTTGGTAAATATATTTACTACCCTGGTCACTTTTTTTAAAACTTAAATGGTAGACGTGTTAATGGTGGTTTCATAGAAAGCAGGATAAGCAATGTGGAGCTACAGTTTGGGAGTGAGGTGGGGCTCTTGTATGTGGTCCTCAGCCTGTGTTTAGTACTTGCTCTGCCTATTTCTAGAATCACCAATATTTCAAATATGTATCTCAAAGCCCTCTCTGGTAACCTTATTAATCTGTATGTTCATTGTGAATTATTTCTATATGTTTTATTGTGCTTCTGACTATTTAAAATGATTTATAAAGTTAAAAGCACATTTTGGGAACTATAGAAGCAGCAGAAGGAGTTGAAACACATTTAGGAAATACATCAGTAAATAGACTGTTTGAAAAATGATGTTGCACATGGCTATGTTATGTAGAGAGATGCAGAGAATAATTAAAATAAAGCCCAAAGGGGTTTCTTGAGTTTGTGGGTGAGGGTTCTCCATCTGGCTATCAAAAGAGACATGATCACAGTGGCTGTAGAGGAGCAGGAGACCAGGCTAACACTGTTCCTTGGTCACTGAGGAAAGCAGTTGAAGAGTGTGTGGCACTCCATGGCATATCTGATATAAATTTTTCCATTTGCAAGAGCCAGAAAATCAATTCAAATTGATTTAATTAAAAAGAATTTATTGATTTATAAACAGGTTAATTTAAAAAGGATTGGCTTATATAATCAAAAAATTCAGGGAAGGCATCTGTGAGTCTAGATGCGCAAGTAATTTTATCAGAAAATATTCTCCACCTCTTGGTTCTCTGCTCTCCTGTATTGGTTTCCTCCTCAGAAGGAATCACCCCAGAAGTTTCTGAGCTGTATTCTTCCTGTTAAGCAAACCTGTTGGGAGGAGAGCCCTTTTCTAGGGTCTCTGGTCTGATTCCTGTGAATTCACCTTGATTTGTTATTCTTTTGTGAATGAAGCACTGTAGCCAGGAGACATGGTGATCTGACTTCACAGGCTGGAGTTGTGTGCCCATTTTTAGAGCTTAGGATGGAGCCAATATCACCAACAGGGACCCCAAGGACTGAAGGTGTGGAGAAGGGAGGTTCCCAAAACTATAAGTGGGAACTGTAACAGAAGAATGGGCTATAAAAGGATAGGCAAACAAAACAAAACAAAACTGAAATGCAAACAAACAAGAGGTCTACTGCATATGGTTACAGTTAATATCAGGCTGGAGAATGGCTCTTAAGTGGGTGAGGGCTTCAGGAAGAGTATAAAACAGGCATTGTTGTCATTATAGAAGAATCTAATAAATGTTATTCAGAAAATTATAATGCTAATACTCAGTTATGATTATTAAAAGAATGAATAGCTAAATCAAAGGACATATTTTTATACAGATGTCCCAAATAATTAGAAAAATATGTAGAAAGACTGATCAAACTAAGGGATTTTCAAAGTTTTCCTGAAGAAGCTTTTAGGTCCAAATTTTTCATTCTTAGCAAATGTGGGTGTTCTTGTGAAAACAGAAAACATCCTGCAAAACAACATTTGTTTTTCAGTCTCCACTTCATATATGTGCCAATCAGGAAAACTGCAATGCAGGGACAAATGACTTCATTTTTCTAACAACACTGCATGCTTGTCCAGAATAGTTTTTAGTCTAGAAGAGAAAAATACATTGTTACCAAAACTGTTTAACGTGAACTATCAACACAAGCATCACTTTTAAAGGACTGACTTGGTTAATATTTCCAACTTAAATATTGTTTTGTAAATTTACTCTAGTTTTATTTTCTAAATGGTAAAAAAATGAAGTTTTGTGTGAAGATATACAAAAATATATAATGTGCAGAGTTTGGATTTTTAATAGCCTTTGTTTAATTTTATAAATAACTTTGCCTGAAAATTTGATATACATGTCAAAAAATTCAATGCAACCAAATACAATTCAGAACTTACTTATTGGCTATAGGTGCTGCAGAGAATAAAACAGATTGGACCCTTTGTGCTTTCATGTGATTTAAAATTCACCATAGGAATAATTTCCTTACTTTAGTAGCATAATTATATAATACATGATTATAATACATAATAGTGTTATCCATAATACTATAATTCAAAATAGTAATACGTGATTATGATACATAATAAAATATAAATTATAAGAGTGGTATAAATAAAATACCTAGAAGAAGAGAGTACATTTGGTTTGGAGAAAGGAAAGAGTAAATACTTTGTGAAGGAAGTGGTGCTTGATTTGTATATCCTAAAAAGTGAGATTTTTTCCTTTTTACCAGTGAGATTGTTTGTCAAAAGATTGTTCTATTACAGTGAATAATATAAAAGCAAGGCACACATAAAGTTCAGTTTGTGTATATTCTAGGAATAGGATGCAGACCATAAAGAAAAGAGGTGAGATTGGAGAGGAAGACTGAAGCCCACATGAAAAGATACACAACGCCTCTCAATCTGGATTCTCTGTTGGACAACAGATTTAGATATGAGTATTGTGGGAGAAGGTAGTAAAAAACGCCTCAGGTGTTGAGCATGGCTGAATGAGAGGAAGATGGTGCCATGAGCAGAAATAGGCAAGTCAAGAGGAGTTGCCAAGTTACTGTGAGAAGATACAGATGTGATAAGTTTGGGATAAAACAAATTTTGAGCTGCTTGGGAATATCCAACCAGTTGGATCCGTAACTGAAGAGTAATATTTAGGTTAGAGAAAGACTTTTTTGTTTAAGGTGATAGTTGAAGCTCAAGGAGAATAGATAAAATTATACAATGGGGGAAAGTTTGAGGATAGAGACTTGGAGACTTGGAAGAAAAAAGCATGCGTGGTGGTCTGTAGATTAGTGGAGTTCAATTTTTCTGTACTTCATCTCTGATCTTGTTACCAATCCCTCCTACAAGTGTTTTCTGTCAGAATTTACTACCTTTCTCTCCCATCCCTTTGTGGCTTTGGTTGGTATTAGAAGTGTAGAAGAGGTTCCTGGTTTAATCAGATCTTGTGTCAGAATTAGGCTCTCTTCTCTTGGCATCCAGATTGCTGGTAACTGAATTTTTTTCTTTGTATTTCAGGATTCTCAGCCACTCTGACTTGGATGCATACCTATTCTTTACTAGTAACTTGAGGTCTCAGTCAGAGCCAGTGAAGCAAACAAATAGCAAATTCAAAGGGGTAAGTAAAAGACTAAAGTTTAATAAAGGCACAAATTGCAATGATGTCAGTAGTGGTGTCAGCTTAAGGGAACTGGCAAGAATGGTGAGGCATTCTTTGGTGAAACATGCTAATTTGGAGCTGAAGCAGCAGAGGGAGGTGGTAGATATGAGAAGCTGGGGAGGACTGCAGCCATGCAAGATGGTTCATGTGATGGTGGTGTCACCTTTAGGTAAAGAACATCGCCACTGCCAAGCTTCTGCTTACTAGGAAGAGATGCAGAGGGTAAATTCCCTGACCCTCATCTCCTGCCGGTACTAACCATTGGCAAACCAATGTAGAAGCCAGAGATCATGGGAGGCCACATGGTACCACCAGTAGAGGTCAGCTTGCTGAGGAAAATAGCAGGGTAGAGAAGGGTGGAGAATATGTCTGGAGGGGAAGAAGGAAATACCCAACATGCTTGAACTCTGGCTTTCTGTTCTCTGTTCTATGCCTGACTTCCGATAAGAATGTGTTATTTTACCTCACCAGGTGGTGGCGCAGTGGATAGAGCATCAGACTGGGACACAGAGGACCCAGGTTCGAAACCCCAAGGTTGCCAGCTTGAGCGTGGGCTCATCTGATTTGAGCAAGGTTCACCAGCTTGAACCCAAGGTTGCTGTCTTGAGTCCAAAATCACTGGCTTGAGCAAGGGGTCACTTGCTCTGCTGTAGCCCTAGGTCAAGGCATATATGAAAAAGCAATAAATGAACAACTAAGGTGCCAAAACGAAGAATTGATGCTTCTCATCTCTCTCCCTTCCTGTCTGTCTGTCCCTATCTGTCCCTGTCTCTGTATCTCTGTCTTTGTCACCAAAAAAAAAAAAGAAAAAGAAAAAAAAAAGAATTTGTTACTTTACTCTTTCTTGTACAGCTCAGGCCCTGGCTTCTACTTGCTTTTCTTGCTTTTTATGATCTCTAATAGGTAAGAACGAGTGTTTCAAAGGCACTAAAGACTTGTCAAAAGCTTCTCTCTTTTTGTTTTCTTTCTGTTGTTCCTCCTCCATCTGAAGCTGTGGAATGTTAAAAGAATTTGAAGAAAAAAATGCAGAAGAAGACACAAAAGAGAGGGAGAGATGCACAGAATAGGAAGCTTCTTTTTATGTCTGTGCACATAAAAAAAGCTGATGCTGTATGTGCCTCAAATTTTGGCTATTAAATGTGATTAAGAATTTTATTCCTCAAAGTTACTCAAGAGAAACAAGATTATATGTCCACAAAAAGACTTATAAAAATATATCCTTAATGCCTGACCAGGTGATAGCACAATAGATAGAGCATTAGCCTGAGACACTGAGGACCCAGGTTTAAAAATCCCAAGGTCACCAGTTTTTTGTTTTTATTATTTTTTTATTATTAAGCTTCTTTTTTTTTTTCTTTTTTTTTTTTGTATTTTTCCGAAGCTGGAAACGGGGAGAGACAGTCAGACGGACTCCCGCATGCGCCCAACCGGGATCCACCCCGCACGCCCACCAGGGGGCGACGCTCTGCCCACCAGGGGGCGATGCTCTGCCCCTCCAGGGCGTCGCTCTGTCATGACCAGAGCCACTCTAGCACCTGGGGCAGAGGCCAAGGAGCCATCCCCAGCACCCGGGCCATCTTTGCTCCAATGGAGCCTCGCTGCGGGAGGGGAAGAGAGAGACAGAGAGGAAGGGGGGGGGGTGGAGAAGCAGATGGGCGCTTCTCCTGTGTACCCTGGCCGGGAATCGAACCCGGGACCCCTGCACGCCAGGCCGACGCTCTACCAGTGAACCAACCAGCCAGGGCAGGTCACCAGTTTTTGAGTGTGGGCTTATCTGGCTTGTGCGTGGGCCCACCAGCTTGAGCGCAGGGTTACCAGCTAAAACATGGGATCATAGACATGACCCCATGGTGACTGGCTTGAGCCAGTTCACTGGTTTGAATCCCAAGGTCACTGGCTTGAGTCCAAAATCACTTGCTTGAGCAAAGAGTCACTTGCTCTGCTGTAGCCCCTGGTCAAGACATATATGAGAAAGCAATCAATGAATAACTAAGGTGCTGCAACTGAGTTGAGGCTTCTCATCTCTCTCCCTTCTTGTCTTAGAAACTTTATTTATAATAACCAAAAACTGGCAGCAAACCAAATGTTTGTCAACCAGAAAATGGATAAACTATTTGTGATAATGTATCTATGAAACGGAATATTATTTAGCAGAATATTATTCAGTTTGTTGCTATTGATGTAAGCAACAAACAGGATGAATCTCAAATATATTAAATTAAGCAAAAGAAGACAGACACAAAGAAGCTTAAATATGATTCCATATATGTCAAGTTCAAGGACTGGCAAAATAAATCCATGGTGATAAAAATCAGTATAATTTTGCCTCTATGTGAGTAGGGCAATAGACTGGAACAAAAGTATGAGGAAACTTATAGAAATGATGGAATCATTCTCTTGATTGAAGGGGAGATTAAATTGTCTTATTGAATTGTCAAAACTCATTAAGCTGTATACTTAAATACAATTCATTGTTTCCAAACTATAACTTAATTTTAAAAAAAACCTCCAAACTGTACAGTCTGGATAGGAAGTCCAATGGGCAAGAATTACTCATTTTTCTATAGCCGAGATCCTGCAGAAGGAGACCACTCCCAAGATGACTTGGCTGGTGTTCTGCAATGGGGGTAGAGGCATAAACTGATGACGCATGTGCCTCAGTGATCATCCAATACACCCAGTTCCTGTTGCACTGACTGTGCACTCTCCTGAAAATATTCCCATTGTAGCAGTTGTTTCCCCATGGAGATGTTCTTGTTGCAGAGAGTGGGTGTGGTTGGTACAGATTACTAGGGGGTTAGGTGACTAGATACTGGACAATTTGGTATTCTGCTTAATACCTTGGCCAGCATCAATGACTCCTCCTTAGGAAAATCACCTTTAGTTGACCTGGTATCCTCATCCTGAAGTATCTTTTGTACAGCTAGCCACCTACAGAGGCCCTATGCGGAGAGGTCCACAGGCCTCTGTTTTTAAAAAGTTCATTTCTCTCTTTGCTCAACAGCTTTTGGAAATACAGTGTGTCCGTAAAGTCATGGTGCACTTTTGACCAGTCACAGGAAAGCAACAAAAGACGATAGAAATGTGAAATCTGCACCAAATAAAAGGAAAACTCTCCCAGTTTCATACCTATTCAGTGCAGTTCGATGTGGGCTCACGCACAGATGTTTTAGGGCTCCTTAGGTAGCTATCCCGTATAGCCTCTACAGACATGTCACTGACTGATGGCCTACCAGAACGAGGTTTCTCTACCAAACTGCCGGTTTCCTTCAACTGCTTATCCCACCAAGTAATGTTATTCCTATGTGGTGGCACTTCGTTATAAACACGCCAATATTCACATTGCACTTTGGTCAGGGATTCGAATTTAGTGAGCCACAGAACACACTGAACTTTCCTCTGTACCATCCACATCTTGACTGGCATGGCCGTGGGCTGCTCCGCTGTATACACGGTGTTATGTCATCATCTGCACATGCGCACATGCTACCACATCATCCTACAGAAACTGGGAGGGTTTTTTTTTATTTGGTGCAAATTTCACATTTCTATCATCTTTTGTTGCTTTCTGTGACGGGTCAAAAGTGCACCATGACTTTACAGACACACTGTAGAAGAGTGTTTGTGGTGTGCACACACCTTCTCATGTCTTTAATCTCTTTGAGTGGGTTTGGTTTGTTACATTTCAGAATCAGGTCCATCTGAGTTGTGATGCTGATTTTAAATTCAAGCAGGATCCAGAGCAGGTAAGGGGCTGTAAGGATGGAGAAGGCTGCCTTACAATTTGAAATTTATCATATTTTGACACTAAGTGCCCTTTGCAGTGGTAGTGGGTTATTGGCATAATGCTTCTGCTGTTTGCTGACACCTGACTATAATTGGTGCCCAGAGCATTCATGGAAATGAAAAAGCTGCTGTTAGAGGCATGACGGCTAATGGAGAGACAGGGACACTGTTTTGATTGGGAATGAGAATGAGGAAGTAATAACAAAAAAGAAGTACCTCAGAGAGGCTGAGGGACGCTCTTTCCCATTTATTTCCCAAACCGTAATTAAAAAAAAAAAAATCCCTTAGAAAACCTAAAGACAAGAAAGCTTATTATTGCTTTCAGATAACCTGGTAATTTAACATTAAATGAACAGAAAATAAGAGTGGTATGAACATCAATAAAAGCTATGTTTGAGAAAAATTGTTTTGTGTGGAAAGAGAATTTGTAATTTATCCCAAACTCAACTCACCAGATTCAGAGCACGGATGCAATCCTTACCTATCCCAGACTACTCTGTGCAACTGAATTTATGAGATCTCTTTCTTTGTCCTTTAAGATGAATCTTGCAGCTCAGACAATATTTTCTTAGAGCTAAAAGCTTATCTATAAAAAAGCATAACATATTTACAGATGTACAATATGTAATTCTGCCTGTAAGAATGGGAGGGGGAAGAGCATTTAATATTATTATAAAGATGTCCTGTGGGAAACCTTTTGAATATAATATAGAAGAGCTGCCCTGAGTTGAAAGAATATTTATGATTATGCTAATTATATATTTGAATTATAAAAATGTTCAAATTTCATGGAAAGTTTGGAAAACATTAAATGATTATAAGAAAATAAAAAATACCCTAATACAGCTAATGTTTTAGTGAATTATGTTTGTCTTTTTTCTATTTAAAAAAATCTTTCCATTTAACATTATATGGTAGCATTGTCAAATGTCATAAATTCAAAAATATTATTCTAAATGACTACCTAAGATCCTGATTTGATGTCATCAAGGACATAGCACGTTCCTGACCTTAGTCCCCTATATAAGAAGACCAACCAGCAACTATCTACAAAAAAACACCACTGTGAAAATCCTGGAGCCCAGGGTGAAGCTAAAGTTCCCCTGGACCACAGGGCCGGGGAAGGACTACATTACACATTAGAAGGGTGAGAGTTCCCCAGCACTCTGACCACATTGTACCTCTCCCAGGCCTGCACAGCGCCCCGCTGCCGGAGGGCTCCCAGAGGCCTGCAGCTTCTCCGGTGGGAAAAGAGAGCAAAGGTGGATATCCAGTGTTGGGGGATGCTTCCCAGCAGGCTCACTCTGGTCTTGCCTCAGGAGCATCCTGGGTTGACCTGCAGGGTTCAACCACTGGGGATCAGATAGAGACCAAGAAGGGGGCAAGTTTAGAACAACCAGTGCTCAGATCTTGGAGGACCAAATGCCTAGTGCACGTGTGGCACTAGAACAGGGATCCCAGCCAGTGACTCCACCCATCTACAGATCCAAGTCAGTGGCCCCATCTTGCCAGGTTGCCAGATTTGGGTCCCCAGTCAGCGGGTTGTACAGTCAGTGGATTGTACAGTCAGAGACGCGTGTTACACCACCCACTCAGGCAGGGAAGCGACTTTATGGCCGTGCCCCACTGTTGAGTGTAGGCTCCTGTCCAACCATCCAGAACACTGGTCAGAGAACCTAGGCAGCTGTGAGCCCATCTTTAGAGCCCACTTGGGAAGGGAATCAAGCCAGCAGCCCTAAGTGTTAACTATATTTTCTGCCCCCCATAACTAAGGATCCCAGCTTTCAGTCCTGACCAGCGGCGGATACCGGCCTCCTGATCTGCCTCATGGCTGCACACAGCCTACAGCAAGGGTCCCCAAACTTTTTACACAGAGGGCCAGTTCACTGTCCCTCAGACCATTGGAGGGCCAGACTATAAAAAAAACTATGAACAAATCCCTATGCACACTGCACAGATCTTATTTTAAAGTAAAAAAAACAAAACGGGAAGAAATACAATATGTAAAATAAAGAACAAGTAAATTTAAATAACCAACTGACCAGTATTTCAATGGGAACTATGCTCCTCTCACTGACCACCAATGAAAGAGGTGCCCCTTCCGGAAGTGCGGCACGGGCTGCATGTGGCCCGTGGGCCGTAGTTTGGGGACCCCTGGCCTACAGCCTGACATAAGCAGGAAGCTCTGCCACTGGCCTGGCCCAGTCATGGAACTTAGCCAATGGCCTTATACAAAGGAGCCTGAGAAGTTACCCTACCAGACTACACAGTCTCGTCCTCCATCCAACTGTAGGTGACTCTTCTGGAGCAGTGAGCCCAGAGAGTAACTTGCCCAATAGAGGAGAATAGCCAGTGTCCTATAGGATCTTGAAGTCCAGCCTGTGGCCCTGAAGGGCACAAATTATAGCCCCATCTGATTACAAAGCACAGTCTGTTGCCTGAACCAGGAGTCCTGCCAGCAGCACCATTTGGACAGGAAACACAGCCTGAGAACCTACCCAACCAGAGGTGATCATGGAACCCAGCCCATAGAGTGTCCAATCACAGAGCCTAACCAGTGATATACCTCATTGCTAGGGGCTCTGTCCAATCAGAGGTGATAACAGAGCCCAGCTAGTGACCCCATCTGATTGCAAAACACACCAGTAGTCTTGCCTGGTCAGGAATCCCATCCAGTGGCCCCTCTTGACAATTAAGGCCAGCCAGCAGGTCCACCCACTGCAGAGCCTTGCCAGGGCACCCTCAGACCTCACCCTACTAGAGACTTTGTTTCATATGTGTATGTGTATTCTTACATATACATATATATACATATATATGTATATATATAATGTTATGTATATATACATAGATATACAAAATTATCCACAAAGGTTACATATAAAAAGAGCATTTCTAAAAAACAATTTTATTAATGAGTATCAAAAGCTGCAATAACATCTATTCTCATTCAGGCAGGAATTTACCTTTATAAAATAATTAGAGAAACACAGAGATTTATGTACAAAACTATTTATACAGAGTTGTTTGCAGCAGTGAGAGTCTGATAAAATGTAAAATCTCCTGAAAAAAAGGATGAAAGTAAAATAAGCGGCAATGTAGTTGAACAGGCAGTTATTGGTTATCTTTTTCCAGCTTTATTGAGATACAACTGACATAGAACATTGTGTGAGGTTAAGGTGTAAATATGATCATTTGCAATCTGTGTACATGTTCTGAGATGATCACCACAATAAGGCTGGTGAACACATCCATCACCTCACATAGTAGTGACAGTTTTTTTGTGTGTGTTGAGAACTTTTAAGATTTCTCTCTTAGAAACTTTATTCCCTCTCAGTCTTTTCTTTCATTATTCTTTTCCTTTATCTTGTCTCCTACTTCACTAATTTGCTGTTTTATGGCCCAATTTTATGTTTTTTGATTTCATGCAGTTTTAACATTTTTACTAAATGTTTCCATTTGTTTGCAGATTACAGGATTTCAGACTTCAGATATGTATATATTTTGTAATGACTATCTGATTTAGATTAATGGACATCATGCTTCCTTGAAACTTGTTGAAAACTCAAATTAAAGTATTTTAACAATATCTATACTAAGTAATTCCTTGAATTTATTAGCCAGGGTTTTATTAGTTCTGATTGGATAGAGTGCTCTTTCACTTAAACTGCATACTGTACTCATCATTTTTATTTTCTGTTTCTTTATTTATTCTTACAGAAGGAAGTTTGCATTGGTCCGTACTGGCAGATGAAGTGAGTATGGAAAGAATAATACCATGTCCATTTTCAAGCACTTCATGCCTAGATAAAAATGAAGGTGAAATTTCCCATTGTGAATTACTTTTCTGGATTAGCAATCCAGAAGCTGAGATTTGTGAACAGCAGTGAGATGCAGGGAGATAAGCCATTGGAGGAAAGGTATGCTTTCAGTAGAGCCTATTCTCTGTCTAGAAGAGTTTCTCTACAAGTTTTGTTTGGCGACAGCAGTTAGGAACAGGACTCTGCTAGGAGATTATGTGGCTCAGATAGATGCCCCTGTCATTGTAGCCCTAAGGCTAAGTGATTCTTCCACAGATTCTGATAAACCCAAGTTATGTCATTCATTTCAATTGCTTCTCTTCTTGTAGAGATTGTAGTGTGCTTATCCTAGTGTCTCATTCACTCTCTCCTGGGTTTATTAGTCTTTCAAAAGGACATTAGAAAGGACATGATTCACCCTTTCTTCCATAATCCCACTTATGATATATCTATTGATAATAGAAATTCTAGTTGAAAGCCCAGAAATTTTTGACATGTAGATGGCATGCATCTGTTTCATATTCCTTATGCTTTATTTTCCTATTTTTATATTTTACACTGCTCACAAAAATTAGGGGATCAGGGAGCCCTGGCAGGTTGGCTCAGTGGTAGAGCATCGGCCTGGCGTGCAGGAGTCCCAGGTTCGATTCCCGGCCAGGGCACATAGGAGAAGCACCCATCTGCTTCTCCACCCCTCCCCCTCTCCTTCCTCTCTGTCTCTCTCTTCCCCTCCCGCAGACAAGGCTCCATTGGAGCAGAGTTGGCCCGGGCGCTGAGGATGGCTCTGTGGCCTCTCTCTCAGGTGCTAGAATGGCTCTGGTTGCAACAGAGCAACGCCCCAGATGGGCAGAGCATCACCCCCTGATGGGCGTGCTGGGTGGATCCAGTTGGGTGCATGCGGGAGTCTGTCTGCCTCCCCATTTCCAACTTCAGAAAAATACAAAAAAAAAATTAGAGGATCAAGGAACATGCAGATATTCCAATACTTTCAGTATTTTGTATAGTGCATTTTCACCAATAAAATAAAAGTTGGTTTTGCATCCTGTTTGCATAATTGAACAACTTTCTTTGACTTGTTTGCTTTTCTCATGTTCTTGTCTAATAAAAAAAATCAAATGCTTTTTTTTTATCACTTCATATCCATTTTGAAACCAAAGGGCGCCGTGATTAGCCCACCATGAAAGCTGGAACGCCCACTAGTGGGTGGGAGGGACCAGGTTGACCAGCACTGCAAAAGTGGGCTGTTTTTATAAAAAGGTTCCCTATCACAGCCATAAATGCTGATGTCAATACGCTCTTCAGATCCTTTAGTTTCATTTTTGCTGGTACCATTTAATATAATCATACACATATGTGAACTTTTCAGTTTCTGAGGCATAGTAAACTGATCATTTTCTTTCAGTTTTTCCATATAGATACTTTATTGTGTTCAAGGTGGGTATGAGACTAGGAGGTTGCTTTCCATTTAGTTGCAGATTTAGTTAAATCATCTTTTGTTGGATAATAGACACCTTACTCATGTTAATTTGGTAAATAAAGGTATTGTTTGGATCATACAGGTTAAAAATTCACATGTGACTTGAGTCCAAGGCTCACACCTTGTCAGCATTACCAGGCTCTGTCCTTCTCTCATTTCCCCTAATGTGATGGCTTATGCTCAGGTTCCAAAAAGAGGTAAGATAAATAAACTATGCCTTTTATGTTAAAGTCTATCAAAAAATAAAGAGCATCTCTTATAGGCTCAACTAAGACCCCAAAGAATTCACTTTGATTGGCATACCTAGATCAGAAACCTTTCCCTGAAACTAACATTATATCCTGGGAAATCAGGGTCACAGTCTTCATGAGATGGAGCCCCACCTGGACACGTGGCCAGAAATAGGGAATCTAGGCTCCCACAGGAAATTTGGGGTACTTTTTTCAGTGGATGGGGAATGAATGCTGAGCAAGCAAAAATAGCATATATCCATTATAGCTTTGAATATGTTCAATTCATTGTTCTACTGTCACCAATGAGCAGAATTTTTAGAAGTCTTACCCTCAGGCCAACTTAATGTTTCTCTTGGTAAAAAATTATTATCATACTAAGGAGTAACACATAACTTCCCTTTAGACATGATCAAATCACACAGATGTAGATTTTTCAATTTCTCCATAATCATGTGGAGTCTTTATGGAGCCCTTGCTCAATGTTTGTAGTTTTTGTAGTTATGATAGAAACTAACTGTAATTGGGATAACAACTTGTGGTTTTCCTTCCCCAGAGGCTCTGCATTTCTACCTGCAGCTTTCCTTTGAGTATCTTCACATTCCACCGTAGGCTTTGAAGATGAAAAGATCACATCAGCACCCCCTGGGCTGCAGCCATAATCCGCTGGTAGATCGCTGAGTATTCTATAAAACTATGCTGTGTGCCCCTGAGATCAGACAGGAGAGTGGCCCCACGTAGGTCTCCTGCATAGTCCAATAAATGGCAAAAGTGATGTGGTTTACAAAGAAAGAAATTGTCAAAAATTGTCACAAGGCTCTGATATTCCTGTATTTGTCTGAGATAAACCACTTCTGTCATGTTCAGCTACACATCTGTCCCTGGAGCACTGGCATAAGTTATCCCTGCATTGCCTGAGTGGGTCTTCAGGGCTTTATCTCTACAGAAACGATCCATTCTCTGCCATTGCATCTGAAGTTCAGAGAAACAGCATGGCTCTTTTATTTTTAATCCTTATGTTCTTTTTTCCAAATGAAAACTTATCACATTTGTTTATTGAGAACCTTTTTTTTTTTAATAAATAAACTTTTATTTTAATGGGTGACATCAATATATCAGGGTACATATATTCAAAGAAAACATGTCCAGGTTATCTTGTCATTCAACTCTGTTGCATATCCATTACCCAAAGAGAGATTGTCCTCCGTCACCTTCTATCTAGTTTTCTTTGTACCCCTTCCCCTCCCCCTCTCCTTCCCTCCCTCCCCCCGCCCCTCGTAACCCCCACATTCTTGTCCATGTCTCTTAGTCTCGTTTTTATGTCCCACCAATGTATGGAATCCTGCAGATCTCAGTTTTTTCTGATTTACTTATTTCACTCCATTTAATGTTATCAAGATCCCACCATTTTGCCGTAAGTGATCCGATGTCATCATCTCTTATGGCTGAACAGCATACCATGGTGTATATGCACCACATCTTCTTTATCCAGTCTACTAGAATTAAGGGACCCCTGTTTTTAAGAAGATTAAAGTCTAGTAGAAGTTCTGAGATGTTATGTTATCCAATGATTTAGAAATGTACTCTAAAATCTTAGAAACCACCTCTGATAGCTAACTTTCTACATAAAAAGTTGTTTTTGATATTAAATAGCCAGAAAAAAAAACCTATCTTATATATTTATGGCTATGCTATGACAATAAATTCCAAGAGAGATATATATCTATATGTATACATATATACACAATATATATATACACACATATTTATATATTTACATATACATGTATACATTTACATATTTATGTTTAATATATTAAAAACAAATTTTTAATACATTTACTTATTTACTCAAAGCATTTTTTCTCCTGTTGAGCAAATCTGTTTTTTTTTTGTTTCATCAGATGATAATTATTATAATAATTTGCAAATTTAAATATAAAATCAATTTAAACTTCCTTTAGGCATAAGCAGTTTTATAATTCTTTACATATCTTTAGTTGCTATCATCAAGTTCTCATAATTCCTTCCTGATAAAGTGGATTGGGGATGCCCAGAAAGGACAGCACAAGAAGAGAAGCAAGACTTCTTTTGAGTTTTTTGCTTTCTGGTCATTTCTTGAATAGAATTTCCTATGTACAGTTTGGACCTAGCAGCTGAAGAGAGGTAACCTGTGGAAGAAGATATTCAAGAACTAATTAATTTGTTGTATAAGACAAATATGAAGAGAAATCATTTATAATTACAAATTATAGGATTTCCTCCCTATTATAGATCCAAGTTTAATAAATAAAAATAGGGATCTATTTTCCCAGGGTTTAAAAGCACCAAGAAGAATTTCCCACATGGAACGTGCTCTTGTGCCATCATCAGGTTTCTCCCACCATGGGTCAAGCAAGGAAAGAAAACCTGAGCTGAACCACAATGGGAAGTTTGTCTGATGCCTGGGCGCTAATGGCTTTTATTCTTCTTGCTAAAGCATTTTAACCCTATAGCCAAAATAACTGTCAGTAACATATAGTCTGTAACTGTTTGTAAGGTTTTTTAAATACTCTCAAATGTAGTTTAATTAACCAAGGAAGCAACAGGTCAGATTAGGATTTGAGGCTACAGTAGCAACTACATGTCCACTTCTGGTTGTTTCACACATAAGAGTTTGTCTAGAGAAGGCAGATATTAAAGTAAATTAAGTTACAAAGTAAACTCAGCTGAATCTATAGCACTAGACTTTTGAAGAAGAATTCAAATAATGAAAATGGCATCCATTATCTATCATTTGTTCCACCAACTCCAAAAATCTTCACTCAAATATTAGGATCAGTCGTGTACTACTTATTAGTTATAGATTTATCAAGTTGAGTGCGCTCTGATTGAAAAACCAATGCATAGGAAAGAAAAATGTAAGCTGTGACTTCAGTCACATATCAGGGAAACCACAAAGCTCTTTGAAAATCTACCCTGAAGCTAGAATTTAAAACGTTCACTGGATCCTGGAAGGCTAAGAAAGACCTAGGAAATAAAATGCTAATAAATGATAATGTTGAACTATGCAGTTAAATGCAACTACACGGGGTCATACAGTTCCATTCCCACGACAGTGACATAACCCGAATTTTGGTGTAAGTTGAAAAACACCCCTAGCCTAAGTCACTTATCTATCCTAAGACAGTTGTAAAATCGTAATCTAGAACATAAAAATACAACTAAGCCACAGAAAAAGGAAAAGGACGTAAATATATTCGACTGTACACTGTACTGTAGTAACAGAAAAAATGACAAAGAAAGGAGTGTAAAAAAGTTCCTTTCCTTTTTTCCTGTGGTTGGCTTGCACACTGGAAGGGACATTGCAGGGTGGAAGAGAGTGACCTATCGGGAGGAGAAAGCTGAGGAGGCAGGAGAACCTGCAGAAGGTGCTGGAGATACTGGGACAGGTGAATTAGGGTTGCCTAAGGAACATGCAGGAGACGCTGGAGATTATTCTATCTGTACTACAGGTGTTTCATCTTGAGAAGCCACTGATGTAGAGGGTACAGGATCTGATGCAGGCCTCTCTACCTTCTTAAAGAATTGTTACAGGCTAGTATGGAAGGTTGATCACTGCTTCTCTTTCCAAATCTGCCTATAGCATTGCAAGGCATCCATAACAGCTCTGTAGACCTTTCTGAATCTGTCATCGCTGGGGTCCTCAGCCTGAAATTTTGCCAACCCACCCTCTACATTAGAAAAACCTTCTGCCAAATCCTTGGTAGTAAATATCTTGGGTTCTGGGATTTTTATCACTTCTTCCTCAATCAGCTGCTTCTCCAGGTGAATGAGGTCCTCAGCAAACAGGTCCTCTCCATGTGATGCTCGTAACTCTCTGACATCCATCATGATGGCATTCTTCTTCTTAGAAGCACTTCCATCTGAAGACTCTGACTTTCATTTAGGAGCCATGATAAGGGCCAAAAAGTCACCAAACAAATCAATACAAACAGAACACTTGTGCTTTTAACAGTCCAAAATGGCGTAGGTAAGCGTACTGGGGGATTCCAGCTCCCTCAACTCATATGTCGTGTTACTGCGTATTCTTCTTCTGCACATAACCAAAGTAGTTCACCCCACGTAGTTCGTAAGTATTACACTAATGGCATAAGCCAAAACACTCACATCTCAATTTTTTTAAGTTTTTATGAGAGTGAGCATCGTAAACTCAAAACATCATATGTTGAGACTATTGTAACCCAAGGACCCCCTGTTCTATGAGGGTCTGTGTGACAGAATAAAGAAACAAATGTCCTCAAGCTCAAGACATGCTTTAAAAGTTTCACTGTAGCTGGATTCTAAAATGAGACTAAGTATTCAGGTTTAAGAAATACTAGGACAGCTTGGAGATATTGCAGGCTACATTCCAGAATTCCACAGTACAGCAAATGTCACAAAAAAGGGCTCTATAATCTTTTTTGCTGGTGGAAGGACTTGCCTTCAATTTATAAAAAACATATCTGTGAAGCACAATAAAGTGAAGCAAGATAAAAACAAGGTCTGCCTGTATCCATTTAAATTTATTTTCTCCAGCTCTGTCCACTGAAACATCCCAGGAGCAATTAGCACACCTGATACCCATATCTTTATTTCTAAATACCATCCTTGATTGAAAGGAATCAGGTGTCCTTGGAGACATGGCAGATTCCAGGCCTGGGACAGGAAAGAAACAAGATTAACCTGGACATTTTGTGTCAGAAAGTAGGGAACTGCAAGAAACAAACCAAATCTGAAAAAGAAAAATGAGTACATGTCAAAAGGACACATGGAACCAGCTGAAAAGAGTCCCCACTGGACAAGTCAGAGAAAATTTGCACATCAAAATAAAAAAGGACTGTAACACATTATAACCCATTGAATAAAATAATAATAAACAAATCCATATTGGTAATAAATAAATGATTAATAAATAAATAGACTATACTATAGATCTAACTATACAATGCTGATTAATAAACCTGCAAAGATACAATTAGAAAATTGCATCCAACTACTATAATTTATTTAGGCAAGGGTATTAGGGATGGGGAGGTAAGTTTGGTAAGAAAAGGATATTTTATAGTCCCACCCCACAAATTATCATAACCTATTATCCTGTAATGCCGGTGGCCGAGGCCAGGTACGTCCACATTGGATTTGGGCAGATAGTAAAGAAATTGCAAAGCCAAAAAGCATTGGGCTATTCTTGTTTAATAGAGTCTCACAAGGGTGGACAAGCACACAGGCAAGGGAAAAATGTTTCTCAGACAAACAAACAGCAAAAATGGTCCCTCACAGTGGCGGGCAGGCAATCTGCAACCCACCATTCACAATCTCTCTGAGCACAAGCACCCAGAGCCTTACATAGGCCACACATACACGGCACAGCCATGCACTCACTCACCAATCAGGGAAAGTGCTTGCAGCCGGTAAACCAGCGAGCAAGCCTAACATAGCTGCCCCACACACCCCAACAGTGGAACACAGTGAATGGCCTACCCAATCGTACGCCTAGGTTGTGGCCCTGAGGCCCTGTATCAGCCCTATCTGTGATCCCACCTAAATGCAGAGTCCAGCCAGTAGTACCAACCTGCCAGGAAGCACAGCTTGTGATCCTGCCCAAACAGGTGATTACAGCCCAGCTAATAGCCCTACCTGACAGCAGAACAGAACCAACAGCCCTTCCAGATTAGGCAGCCCACCCAGCAGCCCCACTGGAATATGGAGTCCAGCCAACAGGTCCATTCAACCATGAAGCCCAACCAGCAGCCAGCAGTAACTCCCCGGAACTCAGACTACGGAGAGCAGCCTCACCCAAATTAACCCAAGGAGGTGAAAGATCTGTACACTGAAAACAATAAAACACTGATGAAAGAAACTGCAAGTAGACACATATAAATAGAAAATTATTTCATATTCATAGATCAGAATAATTAATATTATTAAAAAGTCCATACTACCTAAAGTCCTGTACAGATTCAATGTAATCTCTACCAAGATTCCAATGACATTTTTTTACAGAAATAGAAAAAACAATTCTAAAATTTCTATAGAACCACAGATACTTTGAAACAGCCAAAGTAATGCTGAGAAAGAAGAACAAAAGTGGAGGCATCACACTTCCTGGTTTCAAACAAAGCTACAGTAATCAAAACAGTATGGTATTTGCCTACACTTGGACATGCAGACCAATGGTACAGAATTTAGAGCCCAGAAATAAATTTCCATATACAGTAAACTATATTTGACAAGAAAGCCAAGAATATTCATTGGGAAACTATGATCCCTTCAATAAATGGTGCTCGGAAAATTGAATATTCACATGCGACAGGATAAAAATGGGCCACTACCTTACACCACTCACAAAAATTAACTTGAAATGGATTAAAGACTTAAGTGTAATACCTAAAATTGTAAAACTTCTAGGAAAAACAGAGTAAGCTCATTGACATTTGTCTTGGAAATACTTTTTTAGATATAACAACAGCACAAGTATCAAAAGCAAAAATAAAAATAAAGAACTACATCAAACTACAGTAAAAAGTTTCTGCACGGCCCTGGCTGGTTGGCTCAGTTGTAGAGCGTCGGCCTGGTGTGCAAGAGGTCCCAGGTTCGATTCCCGGCCAGGGCACACAGGAGAAGCACCCATCTGCTTCTCCACCCCTCCCCCTCTCCTTCCTCTCTGTCTCTCTCTTCCCCTCCCGCAGCCAAGGCTCCATTGGAGCAAAGATGGCCTGGGCGCTGGGGATGGCTCCTTGGCCACTGCTCCAGGCGCTAGAGTGGCTCTGGTCGCAACAGAGCGACGCCCCGGAGGGGCAGAGCATCGCTCCCTGGTGGACAGAGTGTCGCCCCCTGGTGGGCATGCCGGGTGGATCCCGGTCGGGCGCATGCGGGAGTCTGTCTGACTGTCTCTCCCCGTTTCCAGCTTCAGAAAAATACAAAAAAAAAAAAAAAGTTTCTGCACATCAATGAAACCATTAATAAAATGAAAAGGCAACCTAAGGAATGAGAGAAAGTATTTGCAAATTAAATATCTGGTCAAGAGGCCAAGATCCAGAATAAATAAGGAACTCATACAATTCAATGGCAAAATGATCATCATCATCATCATCTGATTTAAAAGTGGCCAGAAGATCTGAACAGACATTTTTTCCAGAAAAGATATGCAAATGTCTGAGAAGTACATGAAAAAGTGCTCAACATCACTAATCACAGGGAAATGCAAACCAAAACCACAATGAGAAATCACCTCACACCCATTAGAATGCCTGTTATCAAAATGGAGTTTCCTCAAAAAATTAAAACTAGAACTACCTTATAATTAAGCAATCCCACTTTCAATTATATATCATAAGGAAATGAAATTACTGTCTCAAAGATATAGCTACACCCCATGTTTATTACAGCATTATTCACAATAGCCAAGACATAAAACAACCTAAGTGTTCATTGACAAGTGATAATATATATATTAATATATAGGTATAAAATCTATGTTATATATATAAATTATACATAAATATATATTTGCATCCCCACCAATAATATACAAGCATTCTAATTTTTTCACATCTTTGCCAGCAATTATTATCTCTTGTCTTTATATACAAAAGTGAGTATTATCCGGTCACTAAAAAGGAGGAAATCCTACATTGTGCAATAACATTGATGAAATTTGAGGGCATTATGCTAAGCGAAATTAGTCAAAGACTGACATGTTGTATGAGCTCACTGATGTGTGGAATCTTAAAAAAACTGAACTCAGAGAAACAGTATAGATTGGTGGTTGCCAGGATCAGAGGATGGGGAATTATATTTCAATAAAGATAGAAAATAAATTTTTTTAAATTTTATTTAGACAACTAATTTTAATGGGGTGACATTGATCATCTACATAGATTCAGAGAAAACATCTCCAGATCATTTTGACATTTGATTATGTTGTATACCCATCACCCAAAGTCAAATTGTCTTCTGTCACCTTATATTTGGTTTTCTTTAATCCCTCCCCCCCCACCCCCTCCCTCTCCTCCCTTCCCCTTCCCCTTCCCCTGGTAACCACTGCAATCTTGTCCATGTCCATGCATCTCAATATTGTGTCCCACCTATGCATGGAATCATACAGTTCTTAGTTTTTTCTGATTTACTTATTTCACTCAATATAATGTTATCAAGTTCCATCCCTGTTGTTGTAAATGATCCAATGTCATCATTTCTTATGGCTGAGTAGTATTCCATAGTGTCAGGTGTCCCCAAACTATGGCCCGCGGGCTGCATGTGGCCCCCTGAGGCCATTTATCTGGCCCCCCACCACACTCCCGGAAGGGGCACCTCTTTCATTGGTGGTCAGTGAGAGGAGCACTGTATGTGGCGGCCCTCCAACGGTCTGAGGGACAGTGAACTGGCCCCCTGTGTAAAAAGTTTGGGAACCTCTGTACTAGATCTTTATCAGTCATCTATTGAAGGGCTTTTTGGTTGTTTCCATGTCTTTGCCACTGTGAACAATGCTGCAATGAACATGGGGCTGCATGTGTCTTTATATTCCAATGTTTTTGAGTTTTGGGGGTATATACCCAGTAGAGGGAATATGATAGTTCTATTTTTAGTTTTTTGAGGAACCACCATACTTTCTTCCATATGGTTGTACTACTTTACATTCCCACCAACAGTGAATGAGAGTTCCTTTTTCTCCAGAGCCTCTTCAACATTTGCTATTACCTGTCTTGTTGATAATAGCTAGTCTAACAGGTGTGAGGTGGTATCTCATTGTGGTTTTGATTTGCATTTCTCTAATAACTAATGAAGATGAGCATCTTTTCATATATCTGTGGACCATTTGTATTTATTCCTGACACTTCTCCCAGAAAAGAAATTTTTAACACAGCAGAATTTCCTCTCTTTCTCTCTCTCTCTCATGCACACTACTCAGCCCTGCTTCTAAGGCTTTCTGCCACTTTCTTTGGGTCCCAGATTATGCAGGATAATCTACTACAGCTAAAACCAACTGAGCAAGGATTTCAATTACACCTGAAAATTTCCTTCACAGCAATACCCAGATTTGCGTTTGAATAACTAGGGAATATAGTTTAGCAAAATAGACATATCAAAAAGAAAACAAGACAGCATCACATTATGAAAACCCATATATATGAACAAGGAAATTAAAAAACATTATTTAAATTTAGACTCTACAGCCATTCCTTCACTACTTCTGCTATTATAATGATAAAAGTGAAACGATAAAAGTCAGTCAAACCTCAGATATTTTCTTGTAAAAGAATAAAGACGTTTCAACAGACACAAAACAGACATTTATGATAAATGTCATTTTTTAAGACAACAGTAAGATGTTATCCAAAAAATAGTCAAGCATAGCCATTTACAATATATTGTTTGTGCTTTCAGAAGGAAAGCCTTAGCTCGTAAGTCAGGTTCACCGTGATAAAAGAACCAGAACTTGGAAAATATTGAGCATCATAAATGACACAGTGGCTAAGAAACTAGAAATTGTCATATTTTATTGTGATTCAAAACAAAACCACTCTCAGTCCTACACTTTGAAGGGGACAGAGGTTAGAAAAACATTACCATTTGTCTTATGGTCTTTTCAGCTTTAGTAACAGAGGCCCCTGAGGATAAACAAAGCCCCCTTTTTCAATGATTTATAAGGACCAACACATTTTATCATGGTGTCAGGGGCTGATTCTAGTTGTTCGATGGTACCTGTCTTTCCACTGATGGAGTTGAAGACAGAGCTTTACCAGGACCAGGACTCTTTACTCCGAGGCCGCCGTGGCACTCTTGACTGCAGTGACCGTTCTTTACAAAAAACCACAATTCATCTTCTTTTCTTTTTGTCAACATTTCACATTGGAAAAGAAAGCTGGAGAGAAACTTTTGTGAGTCTCTACTATCAGAACAAAAGGAACAAGAGCATACATCAGTAGTCCTTTTGTGTAATTAATTTTTTTGAACTGCATGAATGCTCTCATTAGGAAGTTAAAGAAGTTATTTAAAAATTTATTATGAGGAGGTCTTGGCCTCCTGTACCTCAACTGGTTAGAGCATTGTCCCAATACACTAAGGTTGTGTGTTTGATCCCAGGTCAGGGTACATGCAAGAATCAATCAATGAACTCATAAATAAATGGAACAACAAAGAGATGTTTCTCCCTCTCCCTCTAAAAATAACAAGTGAATTTAAAATTTTTTATTTACCATTTTAGAGAGGAAAGGGAGAGACAGAGAGAGAGAAGGGGGGAGGAGCTGGAAGCATCAACTCCCATATGTGCCTTGACCAGGCAAGCCCCGGGTTTCAAACTGGCGACCTCAGCATTTCCAGGTCGATGCTTTATCCACTGCACCACCACAGGTCAGGCAACAAGTGAATTTTAAAAATTAAAAAACAATTATTATGCAAAGAGATATCTCAAATTGCCTTCTGCTACTAAGTAGTTTTCCCCATTAGATTGTTAAAGTAGTTACTCCTCATCTTGGTGAAAAAGTTGCTTAATAATAACCCTTTTAAGTGTCAACAAGATGCTGTTACATTATTATCATTGTGATGTCTCCATATACAGTGTTCAGGACAGGAACTCCTGCTGAGATGGAGATAACATCAGGAAATGAGTGGGTTCACTTACCGAAAGATCCTCTCCTACTCGATGGCCTACCTGGTGAGATCAGACTCAGCCTCGGGGCCTGTGCATCAGAAGGCAAGAAAGACTCTCCTAGAGCTCAGGGCAGAACTTCCATTTATCCAAAGCAGCCTTCTCATGCGGGAGGGCGAGTCAGCCTCAAGACAAGGAATTACCAAGGAATTACTCCTGTAGTAGCTTCTCCTCCCACCACCACTACAGATATGTAGCTGGTCGCCACAAGAAATAAGTATTTCCTACTGACTTCCTAGAGGAGTCAGCAGGTGAGATTCATAGGAAAGATGGTGAAGAACTCCTCGTCCCGGCTTTGTAGAGAAAACAGGCCACAAAGAACTTGAGTCAAGGTCACGAGGTCAGAGACCAGGACCGCACCCCGGTGGCACAGCAGCCCAGCGCAGACAACAGCAGTAGGGCACGTTTTCTACAACGTGATGGAGAGATGATAGGAACCAGGCTACAGCAGTCAGAAGCAGAGGCACAAACCGCAGCACTAACCGTAAGTAAAATCTTTTCTTTGGAGTCTCCCTGAAAAACTGGAAAGGAAAATTTTGGCTATGGTCCAGGTATAAGTACCTGCTGAGCTCTGAGCTCACTGCTTTATCCCCGCAGGAGATGGTGGGTGCTCTCAACGCCTAGCACCCTGGTTGTTGCACTGTGAGCTTTCTGACTTTATTTGAGCCTATCTTTCTCTGTAATGGGTTCAGAACCCCCACTGAGTCAAACTAGGTTCAACTGAAGAACCGGATGGGGTCTGCCTTAAAAACGAAATTGGGTCCCAGTCCAAACTGGATCTGACTTAGGAGCTGAACTGGGTCTGACCTAGGAACTAAACTGAGTCCAGTGTGAGGCCTCAGAAGAATAAACATTTTAAGAATGACCGAGCAAATTAATCTACTACAGGAGATTAATTAACGAGTAAATTACCAAAGATGCAGTGGCCACAGTAGAGAATTTGTAACCTAGAGAAGCATATCCATTTACAAGTTGCCCTAGAGCAAAAGGGGTCTCAGCCAAGCACTTAACAAGAAGGGCAGTGAGGAAATTCTTTTTTCCCTCTACAGTTTCAGACTAAACCAAGACACTCAGGGACCCTCCACTTGCCCCAGAGCCTGCAAATGGGTTCCTGGGAACACTGGTAGAAGCCAGCAAATAAATGTGAGAAATCTTACCTAAGTCAGCTAGCTGTCCTAGTTCTCTATCTGTGAAACCTGGTCAAGACAGGAAAGTAAAATTCATGTTGTCATTGCCTGACCAGAGGGTGCCACAGTGGATAGAGCATTGGCCTGGCACACTGAGCACCCAGGTTTGAAATTCCAAGGTCGCCGGCTTGAGTGCGGGCTCACCAGCTTTAGCAAGGAGTCGCTGGCTTGAGTGTGGGATCATAGATATGATCCCGTGGCCGCTGGCTTGAGCCCAAGGTCTCTGGTTTGAGGAAGGGGTCACTGGCTCAGCTGGAGCCCTCCCCCCCATGAAGGCACATATGAGAAAGCAAACTAAAGTGCCGCAACGAGTTGATGCTTCTCATCTCTGTCTGTCCCTCCTTTTGTCTGTCTCTGCCTGTCTCTTGCAAAAAGGAAGAAGAAAAGAAAAAATAATCATGTTATTGTCTTTCTTTCCAAATTTAGATTGGCAGAAAAAAACAACTGCAATAATTTAAAGATCTTTAAATTGTGACTTGTGACTTTACTTTCAGGTTCCCACTGGTTGTAGATCCTTTCTCTCCTGGGCACAGGTATGGCCGTCTAGTTGCTCTTACTTTGTGTCCCAATAATTTAACTTGGCGTAACAGGTTGCTGGCCCCAAAATATGTCCAGACAGAAATATGGGCTGCACTCCATTTGTGACTAGGGTCCCACCGACTGTTGCCAACTCTTGGAGAAATTGTCTAAGTCTTTGTTTCTTTTGATTATCTTTGGCTCTGGGTCCTGGGAGGTGAGTATCTTTTGCATCATCTTTGGGGATACCTCTTGCATCCATGGGCTGTTCAGTACTGCCAGGAATATTTACTGTGGTCCCACTGGAAGCCTGACAAGATACTCGAAAGAACTTTTTTTTTAAGTAGCTTTGTGGTCAGAAGTTGGCCGGATAGGAAGTTGGAAGTTGATACTCAGAGCCGAGTAGAAACTTTTTTAGATCTTCTCCTCTGTGCTGTATGAAACTATCTATCCAGAGGGGGGAAATTTTCCAAAGACAAACATCTTTCAATCTAGAACATAGGAATCTTTTGATTTCCATCTTAGTTGAAGATCTTCCTGATATGAAGAAGCAAATTGAACATAATAGAGTTGAATGGCGGAAGCAGCCTCAGTATCATTCAGGTTGCACCAATTCTTTGAGGAATTATAAACATTTCTATTCTTGTGAAGACACATTTTGTAAGAACAGAAATGTGGATCTATATCCAATTGGTAATTTCCTTCCTTTGCTTCTGCTTTTTCTCTAAAAACCTTTCCCCAAAATTCTGGCGCTGGAGAACTCCTGACCATTTCTGGCTTACACTCCTTGATTTGAATCACTTTGGGCTCAAATCAACTCTTGAGAATTTCATATGCCTCAGTTTGTCTTTAAGCAGCATGAATGCTTTAGTCTTTCACAGTAACCACCCCTTTTTAGCAATGGATTTTACATTTTTGTGTCTCAGTGACATCTGAGCTTGAAAGCTTCACTATGTAAGTGATGGGAGGGTCCAGTGGTAGGTGGTTCAAGACAGGCCAGTTAAACTGTTAGGCTACTGCTCCTATTACCCCAGTTAATACATTTAATAAAAAGCAAGCTATGTTGTATTTCATGCTCTTCCAGGAATTTCATTCAAGATTCCAAATTTCATTACCAGAAAAATATGTAGTCGTGATTGTTCTCTTCTTATAACATACATAGATTCACAGAATTACAGCATACATACATCTTTTTTTCAAATTATCTGTTTAATTTGAAATGTCTTCTTCCAGCATAGAACAATGGATGAAGTACTTATAATTTCTGACAAAGAAATCATCAAATATTTTTCTTCTGGCTTAGCGATGTACAATAAAACAACAAACAGAAAGCGTAAAGAGCTGAATTATTCTGAAATTGGTCACATACTATCCAAAGTACTCGTCAGAATACTTTAAGCAACAGATATTAGGAAGGCAATGCATATATTTACATGAATCTAAGAATACTTTTATAGCCTCCTATGATTAAAATATACTGGGCCATAACAAGCCTCTAGACAACATTCAGATTATTTCTATAATTTAAGTCCCTTTTGCAATAACTTCATAGAACAGCACAGACATCAAAACATCCAATTTGTGCTAGTAGCAAAGATATTCCATTATTCATTTATTTCAAGGTCCTTTAGTTGCAAACCAAAGAAAGTGTTCTGGCACATTAAGGCCAAATAAATACTGTATTAAAAAGATCTAAGTCTCAGAAGCTCAGGGAAAGTTACCGAAGCAGGCTTGATGACCACTCTTCCAGGAACAACCTTCAAAATAAAACACAAGGCCCTGGCCGGTTGGCTCAGTGGTAGAGCGTCGGCCTGGCGTGCAGAAGTCCCGGGTTCGATTCCCGGCCAGGGCACACAGGAGAAGCGCCCATTTGCTTCTCCACCCCTCCCTCTCTCCTTCCTCTCTGTCTCTCTCTTCCCCTCCCGCAGCTGAGGCTCCATTGGAGCAAAGATGGCCCGGGCACTGGGGATGGCTCCTTGGCCTCTGCCCCAGGCGCTAGAGTGGCTCTGGTTGCGGCAGAGTGATGCCCCGGAGGGGCAGAGCATTGCCCCCTGGTGGGCACCCCCTGGTGGGCGTGATGGGTGGATCCCGGTCGGGCGCATGTGGGAGTCTGTCTGTCTCTTTCGGTTTCTAGCTTCAGAAAAATACAAAAAAAACAAAACAAAACAAAAAAAACCACAATTCTTTGCCTGCACCAGAGCTACCACCGGGCACTAAACCACGGCTCACACTGGTGACTCCAGGTGCAGGAGACAACACCTGGAGTCCTTCAGTGTGTGCCTCCAAAAGGCTGGATGTCCCCACTTGGGTCGTGTTTGTGTCTGGCTACAAAATATGATGGCTAAGAAAGTACATTTTTGGGCTCTGGCCCTGTGAGCTATGGGGTCATACAGTGAAGAATTCCTCAAACACAGGAAAGGTTAACAGAAATGCTGAAAGTCAAAATAAATGACGAGTGCCCCCAACAAGCAACAGGGCACTGGATAAAGGGGGGAGAAAGATAAAAATAACATGTTAAGGAACAAATTTTCATCAAATGTGTAGTTTCTTGAGAAAAACAAGACAAAAATTAAGCAATCACATTTAAAGATATATAATTACATCAACTACATAAGTGATCCAAAGGAGATCTGGATTACGTAACAATGGGACCCAAGCTGAACTGGGGATCCAGAAGACTTCTTGAGAAAATTATTTCTCACCTGAAACCTGAGGAAAGACTAAGAGTTCCAGAACATTCCAGTCAGGGGAAGTACCTAAGCAGTAGGTCTGTGGTGAGCGGCACAGAGCAGGTCTGAGGAGGTGGCAGGATCGTGTATCTACTATACATTAAGGTTGAGGTTGGAGAGGAGCATTGTAAAGAAGATTTGAAAGGTAAATGGAGATAGATTAGGCAATATTTATATCTTTATTCTGAAAGCAGATGTGGACGGAGTGTGCAGAACTCAACAATGTTCACACTGCTTTGATTATTGTGTGACAAATGAGCAATGGGGGGCTATGAACATTATGTGGTTCAGGAGAGAGGTGACAGTAGTCGAAACTTGTACAAGACATGGAGAAATCCCACAGGCCACTTTACGGTAGATTCTTCTTGCTTTTTTCAGTGTTTAGGTTCTATTTTTTTCATCAGTTTTCTGATTTTGAGAAGTTTAACACCATAAACATTCCTTTCTTGGAAACTGTATCTCGGATGACACTATAGAATATTTGCAGTTTATAGCCTAATGCATTTGGACAAGTTGAAATTCTTAAAATTTGTAAATTTTTCTAAAACGCACTGTGGCTTGCAAGCAGTAGTCAATCGCCAGGGAATTATATTATTTATCACTGCTTTTCAGACTTCTGCCTGAAAATTGCCTTTTCCTGCTTGTCATAGCTACTGACTCTTTACTGATTAATTCTGAGTTAATTTTTACCAAGATGGTGACAAAGTAAGTGAACGTTCCAACTGCCACCTCCCAGGACCAAATTGGATTACAAATTAATTTAAGAACAATCATCTTTAAAAGCCAATTTTGGACTGACTGAAGAGTCCATACCAAGGATTACAGAAGAAGCCACACCAAGACCAGTAGGAAGGGCAGAGACATGGAAAGGGCTGCCCCACTCCCAGGATCAAGAGGACTGAGGGTCCAGAGTAATTCACCCTGAGACAGAAGGGTCCTAAGCCCCAGGCCGAGTGCCCCAGCCTAGAGCCCCAGAGCCTAGAAGAGGTGCCCACACAGCATTTGGCGGTGAAAAGAGCCAAGGTTTCTGTCTGTGAGAAAGAGACTAGAACTCTCAGAGATGCAGGCTTCATCTCAAAGGGCCAGTGCAGAAAACCTCATTTGCAGCCACTTTTCCAGGCCTCTGGTGGGGGGGAGGGGGCTGATAGAACTAGAGTTGTGTGAGAGAATTGTGAAATTAGTGACCCAGGGAGAGACACTGTGGGGGACGGCCACTGAAACCCCTGTGCTGAGTCATTCTCCAGTACCACAGTAGCCATAGTTGTCTGGTGGAGGAACCCCTCTGAGCAGCATCAGCCTGGGGGAAAGCAATTGCACTCTTGGGAATCTCTGCTATCCCACCCCATGGAGACTAGGCCATTCTGAGAAGTCAGCCAGGAAGCAGGGGCCCATCAGTGACTCAGTTTTCTAGCATTGAAGCCGGAGATTTTCCCCGCACTTTCCCAAGACTATGACTGGTGCTTCCACCTCATTGGAAACTCAGTAGAAACTGTTCAGTCTGTGGGCAAAACACATCTCTGGGTCTCAGAGGCCATATTCATCAGATTCCTGGAGCCACACCTTACTGAAGTATGTGAAAAAACTCTAGACCAGGGGTCGGGAACCTTTTTGGCTGAGAGAGCCATGAACGCCACATATTTTAGAATGTAATTCCATAAGAGCCATACAATGACCCATGTACATTATGCATTATCCAATAAAAATTTGGTGTTGTCCCAGAGGACAGCTGTGATTGGCTCCAGCCATCCGCAACCATGAACATGAGCGGTAGGAAATGAATGGATTGTAATACATGAGAATGTTTTATATTTTTAACGTTATTATTTTTTTTATTAAAAATTTGTCTGTGAGCCAGATGCAGCCATCAAAAGAGCCATATCTGGCTCACAAGCCATAGGTTCCCAACCTCTGCTCTAGACTGACACCTGGGGACTGAGGGGTAGAGCCACAACCACCACCCTTTCTGATTCCTGAATTGCCCCAGGTTCTAGACTCCACCAAAGGTTTTTTCAGTGACTGAGTCCAACAAGCAGCCAGGCAGGCCTCAGGGAACCTTGGCCTTTTGCTGACCTTCCCTTAGGCCCAGAATGGGTAAAAGCCAGCCTAGATGTGCGGCTTGGTATTTTCATGTGCACCTGGGCCCAGCAAAGGCAGCCACAAACTCTGGATTGCTTGTAGCTCCAAGAAGGGTACTGAGGGCCAGTCATGTGTAGTGTCTCTCACTGGTCTTCGCTGAATCCCCTCCAGGGAGACTGTAAAGCCAGTAGTCACAGCCACCATCACAGCCGCCTGGCCCATGCAGGTTCGCATTACATTCAGACAGATGAAACAACAGAGCCACGAACTGGTGGGCCATTATCTTTAATCCTAGCTTGCACCCGGCAGGCAAATAAAAACACACACTGGGCTCCAAAACCCACTCATTTAGCACTCACAAAGCTACTAACTTATCCGAGTTTCCTAGAATCAAAGGTTTCTAGCTCACCAGCCTCATTCTCCTTTGTTCCTTATCTCCTTCTCTCTGCACAAACTGGCTACTCCTTCAGTACCTCACCATCTTGGCTGCCTCTCCTCTCCTCCACGTGGCCTTACTCTGCTCTCCTCCTTGCTCTCTGCCCTCCTCCAGAATGCAATCACTCCTCTCCCTGAACAACATTATCTCTTCCTTTTAAAACCTTTTGGCGCAAAAACCTTCCCCCAACACACATTAATACAATCACGCCCATCCCAAGCAAGAAAGGCAACTAATATCATCACCTGGGTGACAGGCTTCCACATGGGCAGTGCCATCTTTAACAGTGATTATAATATATTTTATCTGCCCAACAAAGACCCAGGGGTGGTACATCCAGTAGCCAGCTGTAGAGAGCATAGATTCAGGACCTAATGATCCTTGCTGGCAGTGTGTCCTAAGAGAGTGCTCATCGGACACTAGGCCCAGCTGAGGCAAGTTCCACTCTCTGTGGTCAGCACTGGCACAGCGGTTCATGCACATTGGACAGGATGGAGCTTCAGAGTCAACTGGCCCGGGTGCTGGATGTCCTGCCCCTCCTGGGCTAGGTTCCACAGAAAAAGGAAGAGAAACTTGGGGTGTGGACATTTAAAGGGTGGGTTCCCACAAGCCTATTGTTGGTTCCACTAAAGAAGCTTAGCCACTTTCAGGAGGGGATACAGTGAGCCCCAAGGGAGCACACTTTCAGTCTTCTTCCCTGAAACCAGGACTCACCAGCTGGAAGAACTTCTGCAGAGGGGACTGTCAGTCCCACCCAATCTGAACCTGCTGCTCACCTTGCTGGGAAGAAATAGAATTGGAGTATTCAGCAGTGTCTGAGGGATTGAGCTCTGAAGTAGGGGCCACTTTCCCTGTACTGAGCTCCTGACCAAGAGACCCCTGAAATAGGGGGTCCCACTAACATTGTATTCCCAACATCAGCTGCCCTAACCTAGCAAGCTTGCAACCTGTAGAGTAGTTGTTGGGGTGAGGTTAGTTTGAGTCCATGCTATGAAGACCAGGCAGCTGCAACAGGAGGTAGAACACCTGAAAAGTGAAGGCAAATCTTATGGAGCCTGGGGTTTTTACAGAGCTGCTGTCATCTCTAAGCAGGAAGAAGCTGATCTTTATACACAGATTGGCCCCTCCCACACTATCCAGACATAGAAAATGCAGACATAAACAGCGAACAGAGCAGAAGTCCAGACATGTAGCCTACAGCAGGTTATGAACAATGACTGATCCCAACCCAAGAAGACCCAGAATCAGTACAACCAGTAGTGGGTGGTAGATGGCACCAATGCAAGATGCAGCTAGGAGCACACCCAAAGGAAAAGTTCCCAAGGCAACAGTTCCCAAGGCTACACAAGGAGCACACCCAAAGGAAAAGTTCCCAAGGCAACAGTCACTGTGGAAAATGAATATGCCCAACAGGACAGACATTGCACAGTGTCAAGTACACATGATCAAGGCTGACCCTTAGAGACAGCCAGCCAAAGGGATAATCCCACCCATGAAAGGACCAACTGCATGTAATACATACAACAGGAGGTTAAATATCACCCTCAAGAAGCATTCCTAGAGCAAGGAAGTCTGGTGGCCTGGAGATGAGTACCACCAAGCCTATCTTCCTCATAAAGACACCACAACAAATTTCAAAGTCAGAGCAGAGCTACTTAATACACAAACAAAATGGGTAGACAAAGAAATATGACCCAAATAAATCAACAAGAGAAATCCACAGAAAAAGAACTAAATGAAGTGGAAATAACCAAACTACCAGACGCAGAGTTTGAAATAATGATTTTTAGGATGCTCAAGGATCTTAGAGCAACAATGGATGGACATAATAAACACCTAAATAAACAGATAGCAAGCATCAAAAAGGACATTGAATTATATAAAAGAACCAGCCATAAATTACAAATACAGTATCAGAAATGAAAACTGCCCTAGAAGGAATCAACAGCAGGTTGGATAAAGCAGAGAATCAATCAGCGATTTAGAGAACAAGATAAATATAAGCAAAGAAGCAGAGCAGCAAAAAGAAAAGAGGAGCAAAAAGACTTAGGAAACTCTAAGAGACCTCTGTGACAATATGAAAAGAGACAACATCTGCATCAAAGGGGTTCCTAAAGGAGAAGCAAACAAACAAGGGATAGATATACTGCTTAAAGAAATCATAGCTGAAAATTTTCCTAAATTGATAAAGGAAAAAGTCATACAAGTACAAGAAATACAGAGACTCCCATTAAAGATAAAGCCAAGGAGGCCTGCACCAAGACACAGCATAATTAAAACACCAAAGTTAAAGAGACAAAGAAAGAATACAAAAGCTGCAAAAGGAAAGCAGCTTTCAGTTACGTACAGAGGAGCCCCATAAGGATGACATCTGAATTCTAAAAAGAAACACTTGAGGCCAGAAGGGATTGGCAAGAAATATCCAAAGTGATGCAAAATTAGAACCTACAACCAAGAAAACTTTATCAAGCAAAGCTTTCAATTAAAATTGAAGGAAATCTTCCCAGAAAAACAAAAACTAAAGGAATTTATTACAACCAAACCAGTACTGCAAGAAATGTTAAAGGGCCTTCTATAAAAAGAGCAAAGGAAAAAAGAAATCAAGAAAAAGAGAATTGTAGGTTTAAAGAATAAAATGGCAATAAATAAGGACATAAACATAATAACCTTAAATGTAAATGAACTAAATGATCCAATCAAAAGACATAATGTAGCTGCATGGATAAGAAAAAAAGACTCATATATATGATATCTAGAAGAGACCAACCTCAGAACAAAGGATACACATAGACTGAAAATGAAGGGATAAAGAAAAAGTATTTTATGCAAGTGGAAATGAAAAAGAGCTGGGGTAGCAATACTTATATCTGACTAAATAGCCTATAAAATAAGTAAGGGACAAAGAAGGTCATTAGATAGTGATAAAGGAACAATCCAATAGGAGGATATAACCATTGTAAATATACTGCTCACAAAAATTAGGGGATATTTCAAAATGAATATGAGGCCATTTAAAAAAAGCATTTGATTTATTTTTTATTAAACAAGAGCATCATAAAAGCAAACGCAAGTCAAAGAAAGTTGTTCAATTATGCAAATGAGATGCAGAAACAACTTTTATTTCATTGGTGAAAATACACTATATAAAAGGCTTAAAGTACTGAGTATCTGCAGGTTCTCTGATCCCCTAATTTTTGCACCTAATATAGGAGCACCTAGATATATAAAGCAGATCTTGATGGACATAAATGGCGACATCAAAACAATACTCTAATAGTAGGAGATTTTAACACCCCACTAACATCAAGGGATAGATCCTTCAGGAAGAAAATTAACAAAGAAACAGTAACATTAAATGATACACTAGATCCACTGGATTTGATACCTTCAGAACCTTTTACCTCAAAGGAGCAGAATATATGATACATTCTTTTCAAGTGCTCATGGTACATTTTCTAGGATAGACCACATGTTAGGACACAAAACAAGTATCAATAAATTTAAGAAGATTGAAATCATATCAAGCATCTTCTCCACAATGGCATGAAACTAGAAATCAACTACAATAGAAAAACTGAAAAACATTCAAACACTTGGAAGCTAAATAGCATGTTATTAAATAACAAGTGAGTTAACAATAAGATCAAGGAAGAAATCAAAAATTTCCTTGAAACAAATGAAAATGAATGTAAAACAACCCAAAATCTATGAGAAAAAGCAAATGCAGTCCTGAGATGGAGGTTCATAGCATTACAGGTATACAATAAGTGGCAGGAAAAAGCTCAAATAAACAATCTAACTCTGCACCTAAAAGAACTAGAAAAAGAACAACAAATTAAGCCCAGAGGAAATAGAAGGAAGAAAATAATAAAGATCAGAGTAGAAATAACTGCCATAGAGGCTAAAAAGACAATACAAAAATCAATAAAACCAAGAGCTGATTCTTTGAAAAAGTAAACAAGATTGACAAATCTTTAACCAGACTCATCAAGACAAAAAGAGAGAGGACCCAAATAAATAAAATTAGAAATGAAAGTGGAGAAATAACAACTGACACCACAAAAATAAAAGGACTGAAAAAAAAATACTATGAGGATCTATATGCCAAAAAATTGGACAACCTAGGTGACATGGATAAATTCCTAGAAACATATCATATAATCTTCCAAAGCTCAATCTGGAAGAATCAGAAAACCTAAACAGACCGATTACAACAAATGAAATTGAAACAGTTATTAAAAACTCTCAGAAAACAAAAGTCCTGGACTAGATGGCTTCACAGGTGAATTTTGCCAAACATTCAAAGATGAACTAACATCCATCCTTCTCAAGCTATTTCAAATAATTCAAGAGGAATGAAGACTTCCAAGCTCATTTTATGAGGCAAGCATTATTCTCATTCCAAAACAAGATAAAGACACTACAAAGAAAGAAAACTATAGGCCAATATTCCTAATGATTATAGATGTTAAAATTCTCACAAAATATTAGCAAACTGGATCCAGCAATACATTAAAAAGATCATACATACATACATACATACATACATACATACAGTGGGGTTTATTTTGGGGAGGAAAGGTTGGTACAATATTTACAAATAAATAAATGTGATTCATCACAAAAAACAAAATGAAGGATAAAAACACATGATTATATCAATAGATGCAAAGAAAGCATTTGTAAAATTCAGCACCCATTTATGATCAAAACTCTCAGCAAAGTGTGAATACAGGAAACATTCCTCAACATAATAAAGGCCATCTATGACAAACTGACAGCCAACATCATACTCAGTGGGCAAAAATTAAAAGCAATCCCTTTAAGATCAGAAACAAGACAGGGATGTCCCCTTTCACCACTCTTATTCAACATAGTCCTGGAAGTCCTAGCCACAGCAATCAGACAAGAAGAAGAAATAAAGGCATCCAAATTGGTAAAGAAGTAAAACTATCATTATTAGCTAATGACATGATACTGTACATAGAAAACTCTAAAGTCTCAGTCAAAAAAACTGCTAGACCTGCTAAAAGAATTCAGCAGCCTGACCAGGCGGTGGCACAGTGGATAGAGCATCGGACTGGGATGCCGATGACCCAGGTTCGAGACCCCGAGGTCACCAGCTTGAGTGTGGGCTCCTTTGGTTTGAGCAAAAGCTCACCAGCTTGGACCCAAGGTTGCTGGCTCAAGCAAGGGGTTACTCGGTCTGCCGAAGGTCCGCAGTCAAGGCACATATGAGAAAGCAATCAATGAACAACTAAGGTGTTGCACCATGCAACGGAAAACTAATGATTGATGCTTCTCATCTCTCCATTTCTGTCTGTCTGTCCCTGTCTATCCCTCTCTCTCTTCTCTGTAAAAAAAAAAAAATTCAGCAAAGTGGCAGGATACAAAAATAATATTCATAAATCAGTGGCATTTTTTTAAGCAACAAAGACAGAGACAGAGAAACAGGCAGGCAGGAGGGAAGGAGATGAGAAGCATCAATTCTTCATTGCGCACATTAATTGTTCATCGATTGCTTTCTTATATGTGCCTTAACCAGAGGGCTACAACAGAAGGAGTAACCCCTTGCTTAAGCCAGCAACCTTTGGACTCAAGCCAGCAACCATAGTGTCATGGCTATGATCCCACACTCAAGCCAGCAACCCTGTGCTCAAGCTGGTGAACCAGCACTCAAGCCAGAAACTTTGAGGTTTCAGACCTAGGTCCTCCACATCCCAGTCTGATGCTCTATCAACTACACCCCTGCCTGAGCTGTCAGGCTCAGTGGCATTTTTATACACCAACAATAAACTGTCAGAAAAAGAAATTAAGGAAATAATTCCTTCACTATTGCAACAACAACAAAAAATAAAGAATCTAGGAATAAATTTAACTAAGCAGGTAAAAGACTTGTACTCAAAAAATTATAAGACATTGAAAAAAGAAATCAAGGAAGATACAAAAAAAGGAAAGCATATACTGTGTTCATGGTTAGGAAGAATAAACATCATTAAAATGCCTATACTACTCAAAGCAATGGATAGAATCAATACAATTCCTATTAAAATACCAATGGCATACTTCACACATCTAGAACAAATATTCTAAAAATTTATGTGGAACTATGAAAGAACTCAAATAGCTTCAGCATTTTGAAAATGAAGAATAAAGTGGGAGGTATCACTTTTCCTGATATCAAGTTATACTGCAAAGCCATTGTAATCAAAATAGCTTGGTACTGGCATAAGAACAGGTATACAGATCAATGGAACAGAATAGAGAACCCAGAAATAAACCTGCACCTTTATGGTCAATGGAGGAAAGAGTATACATTGGGTAAAGATAGTCTCTTTAACAAATGGTGTTGGGAAATTTGGACAGGTACATGCAAAAAAATAAAACTAGACCACCAAGTTACACCATTCACAAAAATAAAATAAAAAAAATGGATAAAAGACTTAAATGTAAATCGTGAAACTATAAAAGTCTTGGAAGAAAACACAGGCAGTAAACTTGCCAATATTTTTCATAGCAATATTTTTGCCAATATATCTCCATAGGCAAGTGAAAAAAAGGACAAAATAAACAAATGGGACTATATCAAACTAAAATGTTTTTGCACTGCAAAAGACGTCATTAACAAAATAAAAAGACAACCCACACAATGGGAGAACATATTTGCCAATATGTCTGATAAGGGATTAATAACCAAAATTTATAAAGAACTTCTAAAACTCAACATCAGAAAGGTAAACATTCCAATTAAAAAATGAGCAAAGGAACTGAATAGACACTTCTCCAAAGAGGACATATCAATGGCCAATAGCATATGAAAACATGTTCAATGTCACTAATCATCAGAGAAATGCAAATTAAAACTAATATGAGATACCACCTCACACCTGCCAGAATGGGGCTTATTAACAAATCAACACACAAGTGCTGGTGAGGGTGTGGAGAAAAGGGAACCCTCTTGCACTGCTGGTGGGAATGCAGACTGGTGCAGCCACTGTGGAAAACAGTATGGCGTTTCCTCAAAAAATTAAAAATGAAACTGCCTTTTGACCTAGCTATCCCACTTTTAGGAATATATCCTAAGAATCCCAAAACAGTGATTCAAAAGAGGATATGCACCCCCATGTTTATTGCAGCATTGTTTACAATAGCCAAGATCTAGAAACAGCCCAAGTGTCTGTCAGTGGACGAGTGGATTAAAAACCTTGGTACATATACACAATGGAATACTACGCGGCCATGGAAAAGATGGCATCTTACCTTTTGTGACAACATGGATGGACCTGGTGATTATTATGCTAAGTGAAATAAGCCAGGCAGAGAAATAAAAATATCATATGATCTCAATTATGTGTAGAATCTAATGAACAAGGTGAACTGAGGAACAGAATAGAGGCAGATGTGGGGTCACAGGGAGCAGAGGGACAGCTGTCAGAGGGAAGGGGGATAATGGGATTGGATCAGAGAAGGTGAAGGGATTAGTGAAATTATATATACATAACACAGAAATATAGATAACAGGACAGCAAATCCCAGAAGGAAGGGTGGTAGGGAGTCAGGGGGAGGGGGACAAAGAGGGTGTAATGGGGGGCACACTGTTGGGGAGTAAGGGTGCTATAATGTCTGGGTCACTTCAATCCATGTTAACACAATAAATTTACATTTTTAATTTAAAATTTTTTAAAGAAAATAATTTTATCAATTTTTTTCTTCTATACTTGAAATTCAGTTTGGACTGAAGATTTCTTTACACTAAAGCAGCTGAAGCCTTAGATTAAAAAGTGGACTTTGGAGCCAGAAGACCTGGTAAGTTCTGTTTGCATCACTTCCCAGATACATGACATTTTGAAGGCTGTTTGATCCCTCCCAGGCTCTGTTTTGCGAGCTCTGGCAAAGGAAGCATGATAGTGCCTCCAGTTGAATTGTAGTGAAGGTTAAATAAAAGGATATTTTATCAGTTATTTGCGTACTGGAAAACTAGAGAAGAGTAAGTGGTTACTAAACATAAAAATGATTTACTAAAATACTCCCCCAGGGGCAAGGGGTGCTTGCTAGCAAAGACAATATCCAAAGTTTTTGTAGCATTTTAACAATATGCACAAAAGTAGAGACCAAAACTGTTTTGACTGTATCTGAGTTCTTTATTTCTGGATTTTCCTTGCTGGTCTCTGAGTTCAGAGCATGTGAAAATCCTCAGTCAGCCCCCAGAAGCATCCCAGATGGGCCATATGCCCACAGGGTAATTGTGGTGGTAAATTTAAACAGACAAGGAGTAAGCAAGGCACCTCTTTAACAGCAAGGCCTACTTCGGTTCCTGCAGTGCATGGTTCTGTTCTGTTCTGTTTCATTGTTCATCAGATGAACAGGGCTGAATTAATAACACATCTCAGTTCAAGGCACATTATTATCACTAAGCTAAGTGAGACTCTCTAGTTTTTTTGTTTGTTTGTTTGTTTTCATTTTTCCGAAGCTGGAAACAGGGAGGCAGACAGATTCCCGCATGCACCCGACCAGGATCCACCCAGCATGCCCACTGGGGGCCAATGCTTTGCCCCTCTGGGGCGTCGCTCTGTTGCATCCAGAGCCATTCCAGCACCTGAGACAGAGGCCACAGAGCCATCCTCAGCGCCCGGGCCATCTTTGCTCCAATGGAGCCTTGGCTGCGGGAGGGGAAGAGAGAGACAGAGAGGAAGGAGAGGGGGAGGGGTGGAGAAGCAGATAGGTTCTTCTCCTGTGTATGCCCTGACTGGGAATCGAACCCAGGACTCCTGCACACCAGGCTGACGCTCTGGCCAGGGCCAGACTCTCTAGTTTTAATATTTCTTTATTCCCTTTTATATCCATCTCCAAAGTAACTTTTCTGTTGTGTTTATTCCTTTTTAAAGTGCTAAAAATGAGATGTGTGGTGTTTGTTGGCATCTATTTTCAACCATGAAAATCCTTAGAAGACCTCATTCTATTTCTACCTTTTTGCACTAAGCACTATCCTTTTACAATCCAGTCATATATCTATGTATACATCAGAACTGTCCCTTTGAACGTTGCATGGTCACCCAAAGTATGTATTCTCCAAGTCCTGTCTATTTCCCCAAACTGCTACCAACTCCCACCATTGTAAACAACATTGCAATAAATATCTTTATATATTTTATATTATAAGCATGCCTGAAATTTTCTTTGAAATAAATTCTCAGGAGCAGAATCACCAAATCATAATACATATATATTCTTAATTTGCCTACATCATGCCAGATTGTCCCTCAAAATTGCTATACCAATCAGTTTCTCCATTATGCTTCCTACATGCAGAGGCAAATTAAGGTTGGTTGAAGCCCTGGGCACAGAAGAAAATATTCGGCCCCTTACATTAGAAAGTATAAAGTTGGGGTTTTGCAGGGCCCTTCAGAAGTCGGGGCCCAGGGCGCACGCCCGGTGCACCTGCCATTAAATCCGCCTCTACCGGCATGCCTGCTTCCCTGGCAACACTCAGCATTACTCAGTTTTCGAATTTTTGCCAATTTAGTATTGTTAATTTAATCTGCATTTCTTTGATCATTGCCTTTACTATGTCTTCGGGTTCTTGTTGCTTTTCTGGAAATTATGTATTTGTTAGTAGTCTTTACCTGTTTTCCTATTGCAGTAACAGACTTGTCAAGGTCAGAAATTCCTTGCTAATTCTCCCATTTAATCATCTATTAATTTGGCCAATAGTATTATTCTTCATTAATAAAAGTTTCAATTTTTATATAATTATATTTATCAGTCTTCTGCTTTGTTGTTTCTTTTAAGATTTTGAAGGGTTTTCCCACTCCTAGATTATAAAACCGGTCTTACACATTTTCTTCTATCAGTTGTGCATTTTTCCCTTTCCCACTCTGATCTATCTGGAGGCTACCCCTTATGTGGGGTTAGGGAGGGATCCAATTTAATTATTCTTCGTATAGTGAGCCAATTTAAAAAAAAATAATTTCAACTAAACAATTTTCATTGATTTGTGGTAATTCCTTTAAAGTCTATTAAATTCCCACAAATACATTAGTTTCTTTCTAAGTTTATTGTTTTCTTCCATTTATTCTGTTTATCTTACACCAGTAGCTCATTACTTTTATAACTCTAGCCTTGTAGTCTATCTGACAGGGCAAGTTCTCCACCTTTATGACTTCTCTTTAAGCAAGAGACAGCCGTGGACTTTTATTCCTCCCTATAAATTTTACTGCAAGTTTAGTGGTGTCTCCAAAATAACTGGATTTTGATTGAAATTGCATTGCCTTTATATACCGAAGAAAATCTACATTTTTGTAATATGAATTCATCCCATTGAAGAGGATGAAATGCGACTCCATTTATTCAGATCATCTTTTATGTCCTTTACTAGAGTTTTAAAGTATGTGTGGAAAATTATGTGAAACTTGGAAATAAGGTCCAAAAGGTGGGCAGAGGCCACAAAAGCATTGTTATGGCATCAAGTCAGTTTCTCTCATTGTTGACTTAGTGAAGTTATATGTTAACTTCTATAATTTTGTCCAGTAGCTGCAAATAATTTTGTGTCAGATGAAACAGATAACTCTAAAGACTTATGGTTGGTGGACATTTGTTTTATAACTAATTCAGCAATCTTACCCTAATATTTCTCTATTAAATTGCGTATAAATCTCTAGCTTCTAACATGCTCTTTGAACTGACCATAACATCTTATTGGTTTCCTCCTTAATCAATGATTTTTAAATCTTTCAAACATGTTCATTTTACATTTGCGGGAAAGACATGATTTTATCTTTTCGAATAGTATAATTTGGCAAGTTTCCCCATAAAGGTCTTAGATAGTTGAGGTTACTTTAACTCCTGACTACTTTATAGGTCTATTGCAATTGTGAATGGAATATCATTGTTCTGGCATTTTTTATTGATTATTGCGGATATGGAGAAATTTGATTGTTATAGAGTGATGTATCCAATAATTTTGCTAAACTCTCATTTTGGTTCTACTAGCTTTTCTCTGGACTCTATTAGAGAGTCTTTGAGGCACATAATCATAATATCAGCCATTAAGGAACAGCAAGATTCTATTACACTAATACATTTTAAAGGTAGATAAAATGAATAAATTCCTAGAAAGTTATTAAATATCAAAATTAGCCCTAAGTTTACAAATACTTCTGAGTGTGATTTAGTTTTAGCTTCTGACTCAAAAATATTTTGTAACTTTAATGTCCTTTTGTATAAATGACCTCATTTCATACCATCTAAAATCCTGTGAGGCAAATGTTACACTCATTAGATATTGAAGAAAATAAATATATAAAGGGTAAGTGCATTATGAAAAGTCACAACACCAGCTGTGGTGGATACTTGTCAAAAACCCAGCTCTTGTGTCTTGAAATCTAGTGCAGCTTTTTGCAACAGCACCTTTGGTGTGTTCTCCTACTTTTATCCTCCAGGTCATTTTACTACCAAGCAAGTTCACAAAAATGAAGTTGATCATAGAAAAGAAATGTACGTCAGCTAATAGGGTAACTGTATTCACACAAGCATTTACTTTTGTCAACTTTGGCTACAGAAAGAAAGACTACTTTGTTATTGGGGGAAAGTGGGAAAAACAAGATGATGACTATTCATCAGAGGTCATGCTTTCACTGGACTCTGAAGGACATAGCCAGGTTTCTGTAACTGACAGCAGCTTTTAAGATGTGGCAGGGTTGCCAAATTTAGCAAATAAATATACAGGATGCCCAATCAAATTTGAATTTCAGATAAACAATAAATATTTTTTTCAGTATAAGCATATCCCAGGCAATATTTGGGACATGCTTATAATAAAAAAGTATGTAGGTAAGTAGATGATAGATAGAAGATAGATGATAGATAGATATAGATAGATGACAGATAGATAGAGAGTAATAGATGATAGAGATGATAGATAGATAGATAGATAGATAGATAGATAGATAGATAGATAGATAGATAAAGTTTATCTTTTACCAAAACTTACATTGCTTAAATTCACTGAGTCCATTAAACTGGCTTATGGGTGTTCATTTTCATGTAGAGCAAGCTGTGTTCTCTACCAAGGAGAAATGATTTGTGGTAAAATAAAGACTATATTCCAAGAAACATTAAAAAGCAAACATAAAAGTACAAAAAAATGCTACAATATAAATGTGAACACAGAGAATATGATTGTAATAGCTGTCTCACGTGTGCTGAGGGTGGAATATGTAATACTGGAAAATTCTTTTACAATTGTGTTTTACCCTGAGTTCATAATATTACACTGACTGGCAATCCCTTTTCATACAGAGTCTTTCAGTGAGAGAAAAGAAAAATTAGTTGTCATCTTTAAAAAAAGAAGAGGAAGGAAGGAAGGAAGGAAGGAAGGAAGGAAGGAAGGAAGGAAGGAAGGAAGGAAGGAAGGAAGGAAGGAAGAAAGAAAGAAAGAAAGAAAGAAAGAAAGAAAGAAAGAAAGAAAGAAAGAAAGAAAGAAAGAAAGAAAGAAAGAAAGAAAAGGTACTACAGAAATAGAAAATGATTTAGCAAAAGGCAGCACAATAACTAGTTGTGGAAAGGTGTTACAAAGTCAGAGAGCTGGGTAGCTATTCACCTGACCACAGTATTAACAGGAGAAATTCCTCCAGACTCTTAAAAGATAATGAGTATGCCAATTATTTTCTCAGGGCACAGGAGCAGAACAGGGAATTACTACTGTTTTCAGATGTAATAACGACAAGCTGAACAAGTCAGAAATGTCATCCTCAAGCAGTTGTTCTTATTTGAGCAGAGAGATGTTAATCGCAGGTGAGTCTTGCCAATGGCTCTCCAATCACAGAAGTCAGGGTTCGTTTGCAGTTTGAGCAGGGTGCTCTCAAATCAAATCTGGTTTTAATAAGGTACCACAATAAGGGGGCTTGCAGCAACTATAAATCTTTTTATTTCCACATCAGTTGTCTATATGTCCTTGTTAGCTGAGAGCACATATTTACTCTGCTTTCAGGGCAGTGTAATTCAAGCAGATGCCAGAGATAGAGGAAGATATCACTGATTCATGAACATGAGTGGCTGTGCAGTAGCTCTTTTGATATAATAATAATTGCTACTTATTTTATAATTTCCAAGTACAAATATTAATTCTGTTCATATCTATTAAGCTTTTGGATGAAGTGACAGGAATCTTGATGCTGTCACAACTCCTCTGTAGTTCTGTTTCTAAAAAGGTTTGCTTGTTTGTTTTTGGCAAGTTGTTTATTTGAAGTTCTTTTGTTATTTTATTGCTGTTCATTTGCGGGTTTTAACCTTAATTTTATTATTTAAAAAAAATTTGTAACCTACAAAACAGTTGAAAAATGAGGTCAATAAATACCATTCATTTAAATCCCTCAAAATATTAACATTTTCATTTTCCTTTTTCTCCATCCATCCTTGTCTTTCTCCTTTTCTTTCTTTCTATATCAGGGTTAATCTTTTTATTTTACATAAGAATATATATAGAGGAGACCTGAAGATGGCAGCGGAGTAGGCAGATGCACGGCCTCCCAGCTCACACCACCGAACTGGATTACAAACTAATTTATGAACAATCAGCATGAAAAACCAACTCCGGATTACAAGAACAGCTCTCAAAAACTAAGGAGCAAAGAAGAAGCCACAACAAATCTGGTAGGGAGCGCCTGAAACTCCCCTTACAGGAACAGAGCAGGGGGGTGAGGCTGAGAGCCCAGAAGGGCTCTCACTCCAAGGAAAAGAGCAGAAAATACTGCTCACAGCTACTTGCCTGGCGACCAGGGAACAAGGTGTGTTGAAAGGGCCAGCTTGTCTTCCAAAAAGAAAGGGAACAGAAAGAGACAGACGGTGAGGGGTAGAGGAATGCAAGGAATGACCTGAGAAGCTGACTCATCCAGTGCTAGAGGTGACCATAGCTAAGGGAGGGGCTGATCCTTCAACAAAACAAAATACAAAGTGCTTCCAGGTCACAGATCTCCAGACATTTCTCCATCTTCAATCAGTGCAACAAGACACAGCTGAAAACAAGAAGTGGGGAGGAGGGGTAGTAACTCAGGTCTCCATAGGAGATCTGAGATACAACTCCCCCTACTGAAGCTGAGAAAACACCCTGTCTCCAGAGAAAGTAACTGGCAGAAGAGGCCTTCAGAGTCACCACATTCCTGGATACAGTTTCAAATAAGCCCCCTGCAGATCAGTAAACAAGACTATCACCTGTTAAGAAAATAAACAAATCGCCCTGGCCGGTTGGCTCAGCGGTAGAGCGGCGGCCTAGCGTGCGGAGGACCCGGGTTCGATTCCCGGCCAGGGCACACAGGAGAAGCGCCCATTTGCTTCTCCACCCCTCCGCCGCGCTTTCCTCTCTGTCTCTCTCTTCCCCTCCCGCAGCCAAAGCTCCATTGGAGCAAAGATGGCCCGGGCGCTGGGGATGGCTCTGTGGCCTCTGCCTCAGGCGCTAGAGTGGCTCTGGTCGCAACATGGCGACGCCCAGGATGGGCAGAGCATCGCCCCCTGGTGGGCAGAGCGTCGCCCCTGGTGGGCGTGCCGGGTGGATCCCGGTCGGGCGCATGCGGGAGTCTGTCTGACTGTCTCTCCCTGTTTCCAAGCTTCAGAAAAATGAAAAAAGAAAAGAAAAAAAAAAAATAAAGAAAATAAACAAATCAAGACTTCAAAGTGGCCTAAATCCAAAAGTGGATTACAAATAATAGCTGATGCCAACATAAGATCACCTAGAAATAACACAATTGAAAACTGGAGGCAGACAACACCAAGCCTAGCCTCAACCAGTTCTACAAACAAAACACCCAAACACACAGACATAATGAAAAGACAGAGAGGTGCAATCCAAATAAAACCCCAAGAGAAACCTCCAGGAAATAAACTGAGTAATATGAAAATAACCAAACTTCTGAATGCGGAGTTCAAAATAATGATTGTAAGGATGCTTGAGGATCTTAGAACAACAATGGGTGGTCTTTACAAATACCTAAATAGAGAAGTAGCAAGTATAAAAAAGGATATTGAAATATAAAAAGAGAAGCAGTTGGAGATAACAAATACAATATCAGAAATGAAGATCAAAATGGAAGCAATTAAAAACAGGATGGATGGAGCTGAGGATTGAATCAGTGAGTTGGAAGACAACGGGAATGAAGGCATGAAAGCAGAGAAGAAAAAAGAAAAAAAACTCAAAAAGTCTGAAGAAACTTTTAGAGAGCTGTGTGACAACATGAAGAAAAATAACATCTGCACCATAGGGGTCCTGAAGAAGAAGAGAGAGAACAAGGGATAGAGATTTTGTTCAATCATATCATAGCTGAAAACTTCCCTAAACCAATGAAGGAAAAACTCTCACAAGTTCAAGAAGCACAGAGAACTTCATGAAAGAGAAACCCAAAGAAATCAACACCAAGACACATCATAATTAAAATACCAAAGCTAAGTGATAAAGAGAAAATATTAAAAGCTGCTAGAGAAAAAAAGGCTATCACCTACAATGGAGCCCCCATAAGGATGACATCAGACTTCTCAACAGAAACACTTGAGGCCAGAAGGGAATGGCAAGAAATATTCAAAGAAATGCAGAAAAAGAGCCTACAACCAAGACTACTTTATCCAGCAAGGCTATCATTTAAAATTGAAGGAGAAATAAAAAGCTTCCCAGACAAAAAACAACTCAAGGAATTCATTACAACCAAACCAATGCTGCAGGAAATGTTAAGGGGCTGTTGTAAACAGATCGAAGTGGGAAAAGAATATAGGAAAAGAGGAATACAGCTTTAAAGAATAAAATGGCAATAAACAACTACATATCAATAATAACCTTAAACGTAAATGGATTAAATGATCCAATCAAAAGACATAGGGTAGCTGCATGGATAAGAAAACAGGACCCGTACATATGTTGTCTACAGGAGACACACCTTTAAAAAAAGATACGCATAGACTGAAGGTAAAAGGATGGAAAAAAATATTTCATGCAAATGGAAATGAAAAAAAATCTGGGGTAGCAATACTTATATCAGACAAAATGGACTTTAAAACAAAGGATATCGTAAAAGATAAAAAAGGCCACTACAGAATGATAAAGAGAGCAATCCAACAGGAAGATATAACAATTATAAATATCTACGCACCTAATATAGGAGCACCTAAATATATAAAGCAGACTTTGATGGATATAAAGGGCGAGATCAACAGCAATACTATAATAGTAGGGGATTTCAATACCCCATTAACAAAACTAGATAGATTCTCAAGAAAGAAAATTAACAAAGAAACAGCAGACTTAAAGGACACACTAAATCAACTCAATTTAATACATATCTTCAGAACCTTTCACCCTAAAGCAGCAGAATATAAATTCTTTTCAAGTGCTTATGGTACATTCTCTAGTCTAGATAGACCACATGTTAGGGCACAAAAGTGGTCTCGACAAATTTAAGAAGATTGAAATCATATCAAGCACTTTCTCTGAAAACAATGGCATGAAACTAGAAATCAACCACAAAAAAACCCTCAAAAATTCTCAAACACATGGAAACTAAATAGCAAGTTGCTAAATAACAAATGGATTAAGAATGAAATCAAAGAAGAAATAAAAAAAATTCCTAGAAACAAATGATAATGAGCACACAACAACTTAAAATTTATGGGACACAGCGAAAGCAGTACTGAGAGAAAAGTTCATAGGCACACTTTAAAAAGCTAGAAAATGCTCAAATAAACAAATTAACCCTGCACCTAAAAGAACTAGAAAAAAAATAGCAGGTAAAGCCTAAATGTAGTAGAAGGAAGGAAATAATAAAGATAAGAGCAGAAATAAATGACATGGAGGCTAAAGAAACAACACAGAGGATTAATGAAACTAGGAGCTGGTTCTTTCAAAAGGTAAACAAAATTGATGAACCTTTAACTAGACTCACCAAGAAAAAGAGAGAGAGGACTCAAATAAATAAAATTAGAAATGAGACTGGAGAAATAACAACGGACACAACAGAAATACAAAATATTGTAAGAAAATACTATGAAGAACTGTATGCCAAAAAACTAGACAACCTAGATGAAATGGACAAATTCCTTGAAACATAATATCTTCCAAGAATCAATCTGGAAGAATCAGAAAACCTAAACAGACTGATTACAACAAATGAGATTGAAACAGTTATCAAAAAACTCCCAACAAAGAATAGTCCTGGCTTCACAAGTAAATTCTACCAAATATTCAAAGAAGAACTTACTCCTATCCTTCTCAAGCTATTTCAAAAAATTCAAGAGGAAGAAAGAATTCCAAGCTCCTTTTATGAGGCGAGCATAATTCTGATTCCAAAACCAGGCAAAGACAACATAAAGAAAGAAAATTATAGGCCAATATTCCTGATGAATTTAGATGCTAAAATCCTCAACAAAATATTAGCAAACCAGATCCAACAATATATGGAAAAAAATCATACACCATGATCAAGTGGGATTTATTCTGGGGAGGCAAGGCTGGTACAATATTTGTAAATCAAACAATGTGATTCATCACATAAACAAAAGAAAGGAGAAAAACCACATGATAATCGCAATAGATGCAAAAAAAGCATTTGACAAAATCCAGCACCCACTCATGATCAAAACTCTCAGCAAAGTGGGAATACAGGGAACATACATCAACATGAGAAAAGCCATCTATGACAAACCCACAACCAACATCGTACTCAATGGGCAAAAATTAAAAGCAATACCCTTAAGATCAGGAACAAGGCAGGTGTGCCCCCTCTCACCACTCTTCTTCAACATAGCCTGGAAGTCCTAGCCACAGCAATCAGACAAGTAGAAATAAAACGCATTCAAGTTGGAAAAGAAGAAGTAAAGCTATCATTATTTGCAGATGATATGATATTGTATTGATATATAGAAAACCCTAAAGCCTCAGTCAAAAAACTACTGGACCTGATAAATGAATTCAACAAAGTGGCAGGATATAAAATTAATACTCAGAAATCAGAGGCATTCTTATACACCAGCAATAAACAGTCAGAAAGAGAAATTAAGGAAAGAATCCCCTTCACTATTACAACCAAAAAAATAAAGTACCTAGGAGGAAATTTAACCAAGGAGACTAAAGACTTGTACTCAGAAAATTATAAAACATTGATAAAAGAAACCAAGGAAGATACAAACAAGTGGAAGCATATACCATGCTCATGGTTAGGAAGAATAAACATCATTAAAATGTCTATATTACCCAAAGCAATTTATAAATTCAATGCAATACCAATTAAAATACCAATGACATACTTCAAAGATATAGACCACATATTCCAAAAATTTATATGGAACCAAAAAAGAACACGAATAGCCTCAGCAATCTTAAAAAAGAAGAATAAAGTGGAAGATATCACACTTCCTTATATCAAGTTATACTACAAGGCCATTGTACTCAAAACAGCCTGGTACTGGCATAAGAACAGGCATATAGATCAATGGAATAGAACAGAGAACCTAGAAATAAATAAACCCACAGCTTTATGGACAACTGATATTTGACAAAGGAGGTAAGGGCATACAATGGAGTAAAGACAGCCTCTTTAATAAATGGTGTTGGGAAAATTGGACAGCTACCTACAAAAAATGAAACTAGACCACCAACTTACACCATTCACAAAAATAAACTCAAAATGGATAACAGACTTAAATGTAAGACGTAAAACCATAAGCATCTTAGAAGAAAACATAGGCAGTAAGCTCTTCAACATCTCTCGCAGCAATATATTTGCTGATTTAACTCCACAGGCAAGTGAAATAAAAGACAGGATAAACAAATGGGACTATATCAAACTAAAAAGCTTTTGCATAGCCAAAAATAATAAGAACAGAATAAAAAGACAAACTACACAATGGGAGAACATATTTGACAATACGTCTGATAAGGGGTTAATCACCAAAATTTATAAAGAACTTGTAAAACTCAACACCAGGAAGACAAACAATCCAATCAAAAAATAGGCAAAAGAAATGAATAGACACTTCTCCAAAGAGGACATACAGATGGCCAATAGGCATATGAAAAAATGCTCAACATCACTAATCATTAGAGAAATGCAATAGATATCACCTCACACCAGTCAGAATGGTGCTCATCAACAAAACAACACAGAGTAAGTGCTGGGAGAATGTGGAGAAAAGGGAACCCTCCTGCACTGCTGGTTGGAATGCAGACTGGTGCAGCCTCTGTGGAAAACAGTATGGAGATTCCTCAAAAAATTGAAAATCGAACTGCCTTTTGACCCAGCTATCCCACTTCTAGGATTGTACCCCAAGAACACCACAGAACTGTTCCAAAAGGAGAAATGCACTCCCATGTTTACGGCAGCATTGTTCACAATAGCAAAGATCTGGAAACAGCCCAAGTGTCTGTCAGAGGACGAGTGGATTAAAAAGCTTTGGTACATATATACTATGGAATACTACTCAGCCATATGAAATGATGACATCGGATCATTTACAATAACATGATGGACCTTGATAATATAATATGGAGTGAAATAAGTAAATCTTCTGATTTACTTAGCCAAACTAAGAACTATATGAACCCATACATAGATGGGACGTAAAAATGAGACTCAGAGACATGGACAAGAATATGATGGTAACGGGGGAGGAGGGGAGGGGGGAGAGGGAGGAGGGGTGGGGCAAGGAAGGAGAGAGAGGGGGTGGGGGAGGGGAAGGGCACAAAGAAAACCAGATAGAAGGTAATGGAAGACAATTTGACTTTGGGTGAGGGGTATACAACATAATCAAATGTCAAAATAATCTGGAGATGTTTTCTCTGAACATATGTACCCTGATTTATCAATGTCACTGCATTAAAATTAATAAAAATAAGATTTTAAAAATATATATATTCTTGCTTGCAGAAATATTAGAAAATAAGTTAAAGACACTATAACAGTTCATCCCTAAATACCACACATCTGCTAAGAATAAGAGTGTTCTATATAACTACAATATCACTTTTATATAGTCACATTCAAATTTTCCCTGTTGACCAATATTGTCTTTTAATATTGTTTTAATTTTTCAATATAGGATCAAATCAAGATTCACACATTGCATTTGGTTATGTCTCTCTAATATCTTTAATCTCTTCCAGAGGAGCATGCTGCTTTTAGTTTTTTGTTGTTTTCATGACACTGAAAAATTCAGGACAGTGACATTATGCCCCACTTTCTGTTTTTGATTTTTTTTCACCATTATATTTAGGTTAAATATTTTGGCTTAAGTACTACAAATTACATAGCTGATGCTGTATAACTTCCATAGTATCACATATACATTATAAATGTTCATTCTCCTTGGCATTTAAAACAAATAATCCATGGGAAAATATTTTAAGTCCATGTGAATATCCTGTTACACCACAACATTTTACTCAAAAGTTCTAGCATTCTTTGATGATCTTTGCTTGAATCACATTCGGCTGCCAAATGGTGACTATTTAAAATGATATCCCTTTTTCCACATTTATTAGTGAATAATCTTCTATAAAGAAGAGCTTCCCTCCCTTTATTTCTTCTCTCTCCCTCTTTCTCTTTTCTCTTGTCCTTTCTGGATTATTATGGATTTATATTCAATGTTGTATAATCCATTGCCATCATTATTCTTTTCAATGTTCAAGTTGTCCCATTTTGATAAGTGGAAGCCCCCTCATCCTGGCATCTGTTATTCTTTCAGCATGATCTCATTTATCTTTAAGCACTTTCTTGCTAGGGCATGACAAAGCATCTCAGACTTCCTTTTCTCCTTGCCCAGACCTGGACTCAGCCATTTCTCCAAGGAAACTTGGTTCTGTTCAGTTCAAGCCAATATCAATGTGTTGTAGCCACTGTGTAGAAGCAGGTTAGACAACCCTCTCCAAAAAATGAAAATAAAAATAAAAATCTTTTTTGGTTGGAATGTCAAGACTGATGATATACCTCAAGAGAGTATGAAAAGGTTTATTACTTACATAATGAGGCTTTCTGAGGAAAGCAAAACCAGCCTTTCAAGCTGGTCTGAAAATGTCTTTCAAGTGCAGGGAGAGGAGACTGGCATGGGGTGTGTGGAGGTTAGAGGGGGGGTTAACATGAGGGCTCCCATGCACGGGCAAGCACAGGTGTGGTTTGACTTTCCCACCAGCACCAGAGGAGGAAGCAGGCAGGCTTTCTTACTAGTTTGTCTAGATGTGGAACTGAAAAGGGAGAAGAAAGAGTAAGGCTTAAGATGTCAGCAGTTTAACATAAAAAAATAGAGTCATAGTGTTTATTACACTGCATTTGCACTATACTTACATTCTCTGATGTCAGTCCATCAGAGAAGAGATCTGCTCCACAGACACTTACTCTGGCGCCCACAGCTCCTTCCCGGGGTCCATGTGAATGAAGTACCTGAAGGAGAGCACAGTCACTGCATGCTCTTTGAGGGGAAAGAACCTCTATCAATATGCAGCATTATCATCAAAATCGTCATTCCTTTCCAAGGTACTTGACATTTTCAAATTGATTATAAATCAGTTATGGAAAGGGCTATCAATTGTCTGTAAAAAAAAAAAATCAATTTTAGAAAGGTCATGTGCTTCCATGATGTCAGAGGACTCCTCCAAGGGTCAAAGATTTTAAACTTATATCTCAGCAGAACATCAAGATGATTCTCAGAACCTATACTTCATATGAAAGTTAGATTAATAGAAATAACCACTACATTTAAACACTCAGAAAATAAAGCTACAGATTTTTGTCAAAACAAATAATGATGATGATGATAATAATAATAATAATAATAATAGCAGTTAACACATATTGAATGCCTTTATGTTCTAGGAACTCTTCCAAACACATTTAGGCATCCTCATAATAGTTCATTGGATTAAATATTAATATTTTCCCAATTTTAAATAAGAAAATTAAAAGCCAGAGAAATTTGCCATATAATATGACCAACATCCCACAGAGGGTAAGTGAAGGAGTGAGGATTCAAACATGAAACAGAAAAACAGCAATGGAAATTAAGTATTTCAAAACTGTATTTTAGTTCTGAAAGTAGAGCATAGATTTATTCTACTAGATTTCCAAAGTGCCAAACAGACTCAGCTTTTAACCTAGTCAGGATAAAGTTTTATTCTGTTCTATTTAATCTTTACCTCAGAATAGTAGGCATACAGCATCCAAGATAGCAAGTAGTCAAATGACTAGGCATCAAGCAGATGAAGATTTGGACACTAGCAATCCAAAGGGTCACGTCAACAATCAATGTAGAACTCAAGTCATGTAGGCCTTATTGGATTCCCAGGGCAATTTTCTTCTGCTGCAATTCAGATAGTTATATAGTGATAGCAGCATTATTTCAAGAGTAGCTATAGATTGATTGGTTAAAAAAAAAATTGTTCATCCGCTATTAGATCTTCAACTTTGGAGATCTCAGTATAACATATATAGTGTTATACTCTACATGATTTATATTTTTCTGAGCACTTTCTCATACCTCTCATTTTATCTCCTGAACCCAGTGCTAAATACAAAAATTTTACATACACAAACGTGGAACAAATATCTGGTGTGATCAATGTGTATATGGAAGAAAGGGGAGTACATCCAGTACCTGGTACGACCCCGTGGCCCATCACTCTGCTTAGATGGCTGTAGCAGTCAACTGCGGCATGTATATAACCTTTGACAAAATCACACACTTCAGCTGTCCTGCCTTTCCCTTGCTTTCTGCCCCAGGCTCCTCTGCCCACTGAGGTTCTGGGCTAAGCTGGGTCATGTGCAATCTTTGAACAGGGAACTAGTAAGTAAACACTCCCGTTTCCCCATCCCTAAGGGATAATTCTGAGGCACACTCTGTACAACTCCACTGGGGCCTTGGCAGCACTGAGCCCCAGCTGACCCAGCCATCTTCTTAAAAATGCACCTTTGGAGTAGAAACCTTCCTTCCCTGTTTTGCTCTTTTTGATTAATCATGCCTGTTCTGCTTTATTGAATTCGGTTGCAGTTGGTAATTAATAAGTAGTTAATATATATATATATCAAGAAAAGTCCTATACAGGGGGAACCACTTATCAAGTCCTTGTCATAGGACCTGCTTTAAGGGGCCACCTAAGGGAAATCAGAGAGTCTAAGTAACTTATAAAGAGAGTCAGTTACTATTGGAGTTACAAACTAGGTCTTATAGAATGTGGATTAAAAGCATGGGTTCTCAAGTCAGATTCACCTGGGTTGGAGACTAGCTAAAACAACTTGAGATTGTGCCTTGACTTTTCTGAGCCTCACCTATTAAATTAAAATGTTAATAAAAGTAATAACAACAATGACCAACCTTTATTAAGTGCTTCCATATGTAGATTCTTTTCTAAGTCTATATGCCTTCACCTACTAACCTTCACCATAACCTTATGAGATATATACTAGAAGTCTCACCATTTTACAGATGAAACACCTGGAGAACAGAAAGGTTACCATGCACAAAATCTCAGAACAAATAAGTGGCACTTCAGGGACTCTAGCTCTCGACAATCAAGCCCAAGGGTGCTCTCATTTAAACACTATTTATTAGTTTTACTGTTTCCTTACAGGGTCATAATAATAAAATATAATAAAATAAAATGAAAGTATTTAGTACAGTGACAGGCTCACAAGAAGTACTTACAAATGTTAGCTTGAAAGAAAAACTACTTTTTAAAAAGTCTGAATCCTGATTTTTAAAAAATGACAACAAATATCACTTTTCTCTCCATTTATCTTTGTTTCTCTAACTTCTTTTCTCAGACACTCTTCCAGCAAAATGTTGCTGCCCTTCCATCTCTCTGACTGGTTGAAGTTTTATCTTTCCCTTGTTCCTGGTCCCCAATGAACTTCTCCAGCTTCTCCCATTTCTTCCTTTCAAAACTCATTTTTCTCAATTTCAAGGCTGCTGACAGATCAGTATGAGAAACATCAGAGATAGTTTATTTTCATGACATCCCCTTTAGAATGTCACCAGCATAAATGTTTCTGTGGCATTTGTGACAAAGCACACCAAAATACTTGCACAGACCCAATCGGTGTTTTTCATGCCCTTTGAAATGTAAATGGAGCTTCAGTGATCCACAGGGACCAAAAAGAGGATAGCCCTGGCAATGTGGGCGCTGCCCACCATCTGAGATACAAGCAAAACCAGCAAATAAATTAAATAAACATTTTATTTGATTCATTGGCAAGACCTTCTCTTTCTTTTTGTCTAAATGCTAACTCACTTTAACCTGTCCTCATAAATGATACCACTGAGGATAATTTGCATATGCAAAAGAGTCACACAGGGAGCTTTAATTAAGGTACCTGACAACTTTTCTGATTACTACATTTTTCAAGACTTGGCAAAGATATGTTGAACTGCGCTCTGGACTATTTTTTGCTTGTGGAAGAATATTGATTACAGAACTCTAAATGATTCTGGTGATCATCAGTAAAATGTTAGCAGGTAACAAATAGATAGTTCCACCTTGTTTCTGTAGGCAACCTTGAATTATCTTGGGTTTTAGGGAAGTGATATCTATAGTGACTTGACTCTTCTTTGGGACTATGCAGAGTATAGATAAATTTCATGTAATTTAATTATGTAAGCTATTTCCCAATGAAGGAACACTCCTAAGTACTGTAAGTAAATTTGCAATTTAATGTCTTCCATTGAACAACCTTTTTAAAGTGGTTGGCACATTGATGTTTCCAAGGTTTGCAATAGTTTCTCTATTCTGTGACAAGAAGCTATTTTTTGTTTTTTTGGACAATAGTTACGTACT